>NC_052564.1:2995600-3162012 GCF_016699485.2 Gallus gallus | reverse complement strand
TGGAGTAGCAGTCAGTCAGGAGCTCTGCATGTGGGTGAGCATCAGACATGTCATCCCCAGAACCAAACACTCCCAGTGAGGAAATGGAGCGTACAGCTAGGCCTCAGAGATCTGAAGTTCCAAGTTTTATTGTCACTGACTGCTTGTTCAGACTGGGCCCTTCTCACATCCCACAGCCTGGGATGAGATACACTGCCCACATGGGACTTGGGCCTCACGACATCCTTGCACCCCAGGCAGAGCCTGGGAGCTGCTGCCCCCTTGTCTTTCATTTGACCTCATACAAACCCCTATCCCACTGCCCCAGGAAGGGCCCTGAGCCAGCAGGAGGAACAGGATCTCCCTGCCAAGGGTCTGGGGATCAGGGCTGGGCCTTTCTGCTTCATAACACAAAGGAGGCTTTTCTCAGCATCACAGCCACCATCCCAGTGCCTTTGCCTGCCTGTAACCATGGCTTCCAATTATCTGCTCTAACAAGTCCCTGGGGAAGCTTGCTTGTTACTGGCCCTCAGTGGGGCCCATTAATACTCCAAGAAACTTCTCTGTTCCTTCTGACTTGGTCTTCTTGAGCACTTCATGCCATTGGCTCTCTGCACTGGTGGTTGATGGACTCAGCAGCAAATGCCCCCATGGGTCCCATTACAACCTAAAGAGTCCTCCTGTGCCTTGTGCCTTCCTGTCATCTTCTTCAGGTGTTCAGAACTTGCACAACAAAATGAAAAGGGATCTGGAGAAAGATTAAAGAGGAAGAGTCCAATGGGCATTTAAGAAGTCTCCCTATTTATTTATTTATTTATGGTTGTGTTTAAACAAGAATTTAAGCAGCACTTTGCAACTGATACTGATCCAGGGTGTCCCCTAATGAGCTTTGCTCTGTCACTCTTGTGGACAAACGTCCTCCTCAACTTCCCCACTCCATTTTTACTCCCATTGGCCCCATGGGACTGGCATCACTTTTCCTCTCATCACTCTTCTCCTCTGGAGTCACCCGCTCACTGTTAAACCTCCTTTGCACCAACTCCCACTGCCTTTCCTCAGAGAACCAGCTGCATGTGGGCAATGAAAGAGTTCCTTTTTTTTTTTGCCAACAAACAGAAAGAAACATGATGTAATTGAATGAATTGAATGCAACTGCATGTCTTGTCCAAGCTGCATCTACTGAGGTTTGTCTTTCACAAGGAATATTTGTACAAGAAATGAGTTAGACAGAGATAGGACGGGATAGATATAATCAGAGTTAAGGAGTGGACAAGAGAGTCCATCAGACTTTGGAGAGATGGAGCAGGTTCCAGTAATCTCTCTGAAGGTCACAGATCAGCCAGATAGTTGGGAGGTATCTGAGTGAAGAAAGAGCAAGGGATGAGGAAGTCTGGAAAGGAGTGGGAAGAGCGTGTGTCCAGATGGCCTGCTGAAAACATGTCCTTCTGCATGGCCATTGATTTAGGAGCGCTGGAGACACCTGGAGGATGAGGGACATGAAATACACAGCAGGGTAGAGCAGCAGTGGGCACTGGATATTAGACACAGGGCATTGGCACTGGCACCACTGTCTGTGTCTCTGTACCTGAAGGCATCTGTGTCCTGCTATCATCGTTCTGGAAAATGTAGTCCTTTTCAGAAAAAAAGAATAAAAAATAAAAAGATACAAAATCCTCAAAGAAAATAATAGATACAAAATCTACCTCTATCCCCTCTCTGGCCTTCAGCTGATGCTCAGGAAGGAGGTGTCTATCTCAGGGATTTCCCACACAGCTTACAAGGACCAGCACACATCCAGGAGCACCCCAGGCACCTTGGTCACCACCCAGGGTCTGTGTGTGAGCAACTGACTCCCCGCTGAAGGACCAAGGACTCAGAGCAGGAGCTCATATGCAGGCACCTCCTTGTGCACACCTGAACTGAACCAGAGGAATCCCAGCTCCTGTGGGCCCGTGGGGAGCTCAAGCTCATTTCAGCCCCAGGGTTTCCATATAGGGATGATATGTCTACACTGCCTCAGCTGGATTACTGCCATGCCCAGGGGAAGTCCACCCCTCCCTGTCCTTCTCTGTGTGCCCTTTTTGTTACAGCAAACACTTGCTGGTAGGACTAACCATGTGTCTGGAATTGGTCACTGTCATTTGGTGGTTAATGCAGCAGATTTCAAAGTACAGTCAAAATGAGCCCCAGGGACATCTCAGGGGAGATGAGTGGGAAGGATAAAAATGACATCCTCTGCTGCTGAGCTGGACCAGACTTCTGGGATACAGGGAGCTCCTACAAGTGGGCAGTGCTGCAGAGAGACAGCTGTGCACAGGAGCAGCTCTACTGCACAGCTCAGCAGGGCTGGGGGAAAGATCTGCAGGTGGCACGAGGATAGAAGAGAAAGGAGTGTGAGCAGGCTGTGAGCACACTGGAGGAGGAATATTGCTCACAGCTCTTGACAAGGTAAGTCTCTGGCTACAGGCAGTGCAGCCACATTTCCTGAGGGATCACTAAGTTTGAAAACAACCCACAGCAGATCAGGCTGAAGACACAACATGTTTCCTTACTGTGGAGAAAAACATGCTCCAGATGAGGTCTTCCATGCTGTAGTGTCAGAGCACAGCGCTGAGGGCTGCGTTTCCCAGGATGGCTGCAGGCTGTGCAGCCGGGGGTGCAGCCGGGTGCCCAGGGCTGTGGTGCAGAGCAGGGTCCCTGCTGTGCCCCAGGGGCTGTGTGCCGGGGCAGGGACTCTGCCGCCTGCCAGGCTCAGCACTCAGCCTGCCCGGGGAGCTGCCCAGGGCGCTGCGGGCAGACGTGTGGGGGGAAGGAGACCCCCGGCAGGGCAGGGCAGGGGCCTTCTGCTGCCACAGCTGCTGCCTGGGGCAGGGGGATCACAGCTGCACTGCACCCCCGAGTGTTTCCAAGAGCTCGTTGCAAGAGGAGAGACAAGGAAGGGATTTTCTATTTTCTGTTCTTAAGGAAGGGGAAAGACTTGGAGGCAGAAATCTGAAGGGAGATGTGAATTATGAACACATCTCTGAGAATCCTGAATTGTACCTTTCTCAGTCTGCTGTTATATGAGAAATCTCCTCGTGTGCTATCAGCCTCTCCTCTCCCAAAGGGCAGCACCAGCTGAGATATTTTTTTTTTTATTTTATTTATTTATTTATTTATTTATTTCCTACAGACATGAACATGGAACTACCTTGCAAACAGGCAGCTTTCCCTATGAGAAACTGAAGTGCATAGCGTTAGGGATGGGCGCCCTGAGTGCAGACAGGGTAAAGACATGAGACATGGAAACAGCTCCTATGAGGAACATATCCAGGAGGCTGGGATATGATTAGGAAACGAGAGGAAGGCTAAAGCTCCTTCAGCTTCTACTTATTATAGAATCATGAACCTCATGAAGTTAAATTCAAGTGATGAAAATGAATAACACTGTCCTAAAAGAAAAAAAGTCTTTATAAAATGGTGGGATGAGTGTCACTGAGAATTGCCTTGTCTTGTCATTATCTCCTGCACCCTGAACAGGACTCCATGCCGAAGAACCGCAGATGCCCAACAGCAGCTCCATCAGCGAGTTCCTCCTCCTGGCGTTGGCAGACACGCGGCAGCTGCAGCTCCTGCACTTCTGGCTCTTGCTGGGCATCTACCTGGCTGCCCTCCTGGGCAACGGCCTCATCAGCACAGCCGTAGCCTGCGACCACCGCCTGCACACCCCCATGTACTTCTTCCTCCTCAACCTCGCCCTCCTCGACCTGGCCTGCATCTCCACCACTCTCCCCAAGGCCATGGCCAATGCCCTCTGGGGCACCAGGGCACATCTCCTACGCAGGATGTGCTGCACAGGTCTTTTTCTTTGTCTTCTTCCTCTCAGCAGAATATTCCCTTCTCACCATGATGTCCTATGACCGCTACGTTGCCATCTGCAAGCCCCTGCACTACGGGACCTTGATGGACAGCAGAGCTTGTGCCACCATGGCAGCAGCTGCCTGGGGCGCTGGGCTTATCAATTCTCTGCTGCACACTGCCAATACATTTTCCCTGCCTCTGTGCCAAGGCAATGCTGTGGATCAGTTCTTCTGTGAAATCCCCCACATCCTCAAGCTCTCCTGCTCAAAATCCTTCAAATCCTACCTCAGGGAAGTTGGGTTTCTCCTTTTTAGTGTCTGTTTAGCCTTAGTGTTTTTTGTCTTCATTGTTGTGTCCTATGTGCAGATCTTCAGGGCCGTGCTGAGGATGCCCTCTGAGCAGGGACGGCACAAAGCCTTCTCCACGTGCCTCCCTCACCTGGCCGTGGTCTCCCTGTTTCTCAGCACTGGCTCTTTTGCCCAAATGAAGCCCTTCTCCAACTCCTCCCCATCCCTGGATCTGATGGTGTCATTTCTGTATTCTGTTTTCCCTCCAACGCTGAACCCTATAATCTACAGCATGAGGAACAAGGAGATCAAGCATGCTCTCAGCAAAGTGTTGCAAAATGTGCACTATTCCAGCTTCAATAAAATGCGCATCTGCCTCACATGATTCCCAGGGATGGTTCTTTATACTTTATGTATGTTTGATTTTGTGTGTGTGTGTGTAAGTGTGATACTGTAATCTGTAAAAATGTTGCAGTCTATTCCACTTCTTCTTTCCCTTCCACTTTCTGTTTTCTCACACCAAGAGCTCGTGTAAACATGGAGCCAGGCTCCCTGAATAAGTTAAAAGATACTTAACAAGCTTTCAAATAGTACTTTTCCTTTGGTCTTCTTCCTTCCTGCCTCATTTGGATGTGGGGGGGGGTACAGCCACGGACATTACATATGATGTTTGGAAGGCATTCCTTCCATTGCATAGATCATGATGTGAGGCACGGTACAGGTGTGGAACAGGTAGCCCAGAGAAGTTGTGGCTGCCCCATCCCTGCCGATGTTGATGATGTCAAGGGCCCCAGGCATCCAGATGTACCGGCTGACAGCTCTTCCCACAGCAAGGTAGTTGGAACTGGATGGAACTGGTATTTATGGCCCCTCCAACCCAATCTGCTCAAAGATTCTGTGACTCCTGTCACTCTTCCAACTCAGGATCTTGTTTGCTTAGGCATTCCCTATCTACTCCTCTATCACCAAGGGCACATCTGCCTTGCACCAACGTTTCCCTCCTGTCTCTGGCACCTAGGATTCCAAGAAGCCCAGTCCAACTAATAAACAGTGAGGTCAGGAAGGAAAGGAGTATCAGAGATTTTCCATGTCCTGTCTCACCAGGTTCCCTGCCCCATTCTACGCTGGGCCCACATTCTCCCCAGCCTTCCTTTTGTAGCCTACATCTTTCTACAAGCCCTTCTTGTCTTTGATATGCCTGGGCACATTGAATTGCAGTTTAACTCCAACATTCCTAAATTCATCTCAGCAGGTACGCTGGACAAAGTCCCTGCATTGCTGCCAGGTGATCTCTTCTTGCCTCCACTCCCTGTCTGCTTCCTTTCTGTGTTTGGGTTTGACCAGGCCAATCCATTACCATTCCTGCAGGACTTCCGATATTTTTACTTGGCTTCCACTTCTTGGAATGGACTTAACTCTGCTTAGAAGCGGTGATCCTGAGATAGTTACCACATATTTTGACCCTATTCGGCTGAGAGCCTTACCCTGCTGGACTGTACCCAACAGACACTTGAACAAGCCTAGGTCTGCCCTGCTGAAGCCCAAGGGTGCGAGCTTGTCTTTTGCCCCCCCATTCAGGCTCCTCAGCTCCACCATCCCATGGCCACCACAGTCCAGGTTCTCTTTGATTCTTCACTTTCCCTACAACCCCTTCCTTCCTGGTGAGTATGAGATCCAGCAGAGCACCTCTCCCCTTTGGTTCCTCTATGGCTTGGTCAGGAAGCTGCCATCAGTGCTCTCCAGGGATCTCCAGGGTGGCATATGTCCTGCTGTGCTGTCCCTGCAGCAGACACTAGAGTGAAAAAAGCCCACAATGCGGACAAGGGCCTGACACCATGAGGCTCCCATCTGTCTGTAGAGGGCACCTTCCACTTGCTCTTCCTGATCAGGAAGCCAGGAACAGACACGGTTGGTCTCCTCAGTTGGCCATTTCCTTTCTCTCTGACCTGGCTGCTCTGCCATCCCCAGGCAGAGCTCAGTGCACCCTCACAGAGGGCAGTCGCCCTTCCTTGTCTCCTCGCCCATTCATCATAAAGACTCTGTATCCCTTTTGTGCTTCAGTCCAGTTCTGGAAGCCATTTAACCATGTCCCTGTGGTCCAAACAAGAGCTCAGGCCTCCTACTGTACAAAAATTTCTAGTTCATCATGTTTTGGTTTTCTCATTAGTGTAAAAACACATAAGAAACCACCCTAATGGGGAAACACCATTGGATTTAGCCTGGCTGGATAGCTCATTTATTATATTTGTGTTCAGAAGATGGTAAATAGACATTAGATCCATTGTGGGGCTCAGGCTTGTCCAAGCAGCACAGACGCTCTTAAGGCATGGCTTTCCTGAAGGCCCTGTGCTGCATTTGCAGCTGCATGTGAGTGTGCTGGACAGCCCAGGGAACTGGCATGACACTCGGCTGCTTCTGATGCCATTCATGTAAGAGCCCACTAAAACTGAGGTTTCATCAGTTGAATAACCATGTGTGTTAGCTTTGTAGTGCCTTGAGGTCCAGAATATGCAGCTGTTGAAGAAGAGAAAAAGATTTGGCTCTGCTTTCATGAGCTCATCCATTTAGTCAGCTGCATAACTCTGCATACTCTATGAAGACAAGTGGAAAAATGCACACTTGAGCAGCCCAAATGCAGGGGTCTGTTGTCATTTAGGATGGCCAAGAATACCTCTATCTCCTCTCTGGCCCTCAGCTGATGCTCAGGAAGGAGGTGTCTATCACAGGGATTTCCCACACACTTTACAAGCACCAACACACATCCAGGTGCACCGATGGCACCTTGGTCACCACCCAGGGTCTGTGTGTGAGCAACTGACTGCCCGCTGAAGGACCAAGGACTCAGAGCAGGAGCTCACATGCAGGCAACTCCTTGTGCACACCTGAACTGAACCAGAGTAATCTCAGCTCCTGTGGGTCCATGTGGAGCTGAATCTCATTCTAGCCCCAGTGTTTCCATCTAGGGATGAGATGCCTGCACTGCCTCAGCTGGATCACTGCCCTGCTCTCCTGGGCAGCAGAGCTTGTGCCATCATGGCAGCAGCTGCCTGGGGCACCGGGGCTCTCTATTCCCTGATGCACACTGCCAATACATTTTCACTGCCACTCTGCCAAGGCATTGCCATCAACCACTCTGCCAAGGCATTGCCATAAACCGGTACTTCTGTGAAATTCCCCAGATCCTCAAGCTCTCCTGCTCTCGTTCTTACCTCAGGGAGTTTAGTCTTATCATATTTAGTGCCTTGATATTTTTTGGATGTTTTTCTTTTACTCTATTCTCTTATGTGCCGATCTTCAGGGCCGTGCTGAGGATGCCCTCTGAGCAGGGACGGCACAAAGCCTTCTCCACGTGCCTCTCTCACTGGCCGTGGTCTCCCTGTTTGTCAGCACTGCCATGTTTGCCTACCTGAAGCCGCCCTCCATCTCCTCCCCATCCCTGGACCTGCTGGTGGCAGTGTTGTACACGGTGGTACCTCCAGTCATGAACCCCGTGATCTACAGCATGAGGAACCAGGAGATCAAGCAAGCTATCAGGACACTTTGGAGACATTCTGCTTTGGCATCAGTATAATGGGAAAGCTTGGACTGCCTTTATTTCATCTCTTTTGCTTTCACTCCCTCTTTGTTATTCATATGATAATTTTAATCCCAATAAAGCAATACTGTTCATCACATTTCTTCTTTGTTTTCTACCTTTGTCTTCTGGGTGGCAATCCTAATTTTTGGACAAGAGTAATCTGGCTCTTTGAATCGATAAAGAAAACATCAGAATATCATTGATCTCAGCTCTCACCTCCCCTGGATCCCAGAGAGCAGGCCTGCACACAGGAGGGGTGCAGGAACCAAGAGCCCAGCTGCCACACGGAGCTGCAGCCCTGCTGTCTGTGGGGCTGCCCCTCACCGCCCGGTGGCCGCTCCCTCTCTGCTGCCTTTCAGTTGTGCTGCTGCTGCTTCCCTGGAGCCACGGCCATGGGCAGCAGCAGGACGGGGTCTTTTCAGTGCTGCTCTCTTTGCAGCACCACGCTGTTCTCCTTTCTCCTTGCAGTTGTGTCAGCCCTCAGGTCCTGCGTTACGTAGCAGACCAAGGAGAAACACTTTGCCTGATGTGTGCCTGGAATTGTCTCAAAGGCTTGGAACAGCATTGCCATGTCAACAGAATGAAGGCTGGAGACTTGGGGGAGGAGAATCTTGTGAAAAATGAGATGGCCTTGCTCTGTTCAAAACATTCTGATTGTGCTATAAGAGGTTCTGACTGCAAAATTTTCTTGTTTATGGCCAACTCACTCTCAGCCCAGGATGGCACACCTGTACATCCATGTGAGAAACACGCTCAAGGTCAACAGTTTCTAATCAGGCCAAGATCTCTGTGAAGAGCAGTTTATTCATTAGTGCAATAATGGGCGCACCCCCCTACTGACAAGGGAGAAATTGCACAACTAGTCAGTGAAATCCATCCCATTGTATACCCCGGGTCCGACGCAGGTAAAGCCTCTCCTGGCACTCATTGGTGGAGCGTCTCAGGCTCTCAACCTTCCTATGCTGTTGCTACCTGACATTTCCATACAGTGTCTGTTACCAATCCTTTGTTTTTTAGGTGTGTTCTGTACTTTTTATGGCGCTAGGAGGACAATATTATCAACAGTCTGCCCACTAGTTCTGTCCTGTACCGGACTCTCCCCTGCCCTATGTAATTACCTTACCTAGTATTGCCTGTGCCAATTCTACCCAGGTCGGAACACCCCAGTCTCAACCTTGCTCGGTTCAGCAGCTTTCTTTGTGACTGGGAATTTCCACTGCAAAAACACCATCTACCTCTCACATGGTTTTACTCACCATTTACTTCATGACACTTTACACCGGGTTTATTCACACCTTACTTCAGGATGTACTCACACTTTATTCCAGGTTTACTCAGACTTTGATTCAAGTTTATTTACAGTTTACTCCGTGTTTATTCTTACTTTTCTCTTGGTTTTACTCACTGCTTACTCCAGGTGTACTCTCACCTTGCTTCATGTTTTACTCGCACTTTACTCCAGAATTACTCACACTTTACTCCAGGTTTACTCACACTTCTGTGATTAGTCACACTTTTCTCTATATTTTTCTCACTCTTTACTCTGGTTTTAACTCAAACTTTGGGTTCATTCATGCATTACTCAAGCTTTCTTCTTAGCTTTTTCCAGGTATTACACACACTGCTCACCGGGTGTACTCACACTCTGTTCCAGGTGTACTCACAACTTCTTTCAGGTTTTACTCACACTTTATTCTGGGTTTACTCACACTTTACGCCTGCTTTACTCTGACTTTACTCACACTCTGTGCTGGGTGTAGTCAAACTCTAGTCCAGCTGTACTCACACCTTACTCTGGGTTTTAGTCACACTTCACTGAAGATTTACTCACACATTATACATGGTTTACTCACACTTTACGTTTACTCACACTTTACTCTGTGTTTACTCACACTTTACTTCTTGTTTACTTATACTTTGTGGGGTGTTTACTCACACTTTACTCTAGGTCTACTCACTTTGTACTTAGTGGTTTCCTCTCCCTCTACTCCCGCTTTACTCAAACTTCACTCCAGGTTTACCCAAACTTTATTTTGGATTTTACTCAAATATTATTTTTGGTTTCCTCGCACTTTACTCTGGGTTTACTCTTTCTTTTCTCTGTGTGCACTCACATTTTACTCCGTGTGCTCCTACAGCTTACTCAGGTTTTTACTCACACTTGACTCCAGGTTCACTCACACTTGACCCCAGTTTTACTCACAGTTTACTCTGTGGGTGCCCATACATTACTCAGCATTTTACATGACATTTACTCCAGGTTTTACTCACACTTTACTCATGTTTTACTCACACATTACAATAGGTTTACTCTTACGTTTATCCTGGTTTTTCTAACACTTTATACTGGGTTTTTCTAACACTTTATACTTGGTAACACACGTTACTCTGGGTTTGGTCACTTCTATACTTTGGGTGTACTCACACTTTACTGTGTATTTTACACACACTGTATTCCATGTTTATTAACACTTTACTCCATGTTTACTTCCACTTTACTTCTCATTTACTCACACTTTTCTTCACGTTTACTCAGCGATTACTGTGGGTTTTGTCACAGATTACTCCGGGTTTATTCTCTTCTCCTGCTTTTACTCACACTTTGCTTCGGTTTCACTCACATGTTGCATTGGTATTCAAACTTTTCTCTGGCTTTTACTCACCATTTACTCCAGGTTTATTCACTCTTTACTTCAAGCTTACTCAAAGTTTACTCTGGGTTTTTCTCACACTGTACCAATGTTCTACACATATTCCACTCCATATTTACTCTCTCTTTACTCAGGGTTTGCACACACTTTATTCCACGTTTTATCTCACTTAAATCTGTGTCTTCCCATACTTAACTCCATCTCCCCACACTTTTTTTCCCGATTTACACACACTTTGCCACATTTAGACATGCTCTACACCGGGTGTACTCATACCTTTCTCTGGGTTTTACTCACACTTTAGTCTGAGTTTACTCGCACCTTGCTTTGGGTTTATGCACACTTCACCAGACTTTACTCATACTCTTCTAAGGGTGTACTCACAGCTTAGTCTGGGTCTTACTCACACTTTACTTCAGGTCTACACACACAGTTCACTCTTGGTTTAGTCACACACTGCACCAGGTGTGCTCAGACTTTACTCTGAGTTTATTCACACTTTTCTACAGCATTTACTCACCCTTTATTTCAGGTTTACTTGACCTTGCTAAGCCAGGTTCTCGCTGCCGATAACAGATGCTTTTCTACAGACAATTAGCACAAACAGCGGGTTTCCCATTTTTCCAAATAATATCATTATCTATCTGTAGTAGAATTTCAGGGTCACAGCCTGAACCAATGGGTGGGCTACATGAGTGTGTGGGTGTCTGGAGCAGGGGGGATGGTCTGGAGCCACCCCTTCGCCTCTGCAATACTTACTGTGCAGTCTGAGTCTGTACGGGTCCCCCTTTTGCCCCTGCCCTGCTCTCCAGTGGCGTGACGGTACGGACGGGGGAGTGTCACATTTCTTGGCTTGTCCCTCTCTCCACACTGTTACCAGGAGGAGTGAGTCAATTCCTTTCTGATATCTTTTCCTCCAGTGCCTATTTCACAAATACAGGCTCTGTCATTGCCTTCACTTGTTCTACAGTATCCTATCTCTGGAATGCAAGGTAGCAGGCTCGGACCATAAAACCACAAATTAACAAAGAAGCAGCGGATTGGTGAGACGACCAACCAGAGCCAGCCAAGTATTCTCCATCCTGACCCAAGCCCAGGAAAATAACATGATGACCTTCACTGGAAAGACAACCGAGAGATACACATGTGTAAAAGAGCATGTGTAAAAGACTTGGGCGGGACGGAGAGGAGAGGAGGATGAATGTCAATAATTTTAGGAACACATAGTAATAAACCAGCCTTTTCATGGACATCTAATGTGTATGTTATCAGCTTGCTCCTTAAGTATGCACCTTTCTTGCCCTCCAGTATGCAGGTTCGGAGGCATTATCCCCTCTGCATCCGGTGTCAGTGCAGCGCTGATTAAACATAGCTGTGTTATAACTACTCTGTGGTTGTAGAGTTTGATTTCCGCACATCAGTTCCATTTCTCAGTTCAGCACTCATCAGCCCTCCTTGAGAGCATCTGGTCCAGGCACCTTCCCATCAAGCTGAAGAGATCACCGCTCTGTCAGTCCCAAAACAGGACCCCCTAGAAGAAACCTTCCTCATGGCGAGGGGATGTCACGGTCCCGAGTCCCAGGTCCCGGCCCTGGGCTGTTTCCCCACCATGCTCTAATCACTGTCCACGTGGTTTCAGCGCACAGAGCGCAGCACCTCGGGGCAGAGCAGAAAGAGGCAGCTGGCAGGCCCCTCGGAACTGCCCTAGCGCTGAGCAATGGGCCACGAGGCAGGGATAGATATGTTGAGGTGAGGTCACCTGTGCAAGCCGAACTCACCACCTTGGAACAAACGTGCCTAGATGGTGTTTCGGAGGTTATTTCTGTCTCTGGAGGTGACAGACCCGCAGCAGGAACAAGGCTGGCAATGGGCTTTGGAAGTCATTCTTTCTGTAGTAGCCAGTAGGACAGCCTTGAATTCAGGGCTGAGGTCTGTAACTTTAGGAATGCAGCTCATGGTCATTCCCCTGTCTCTGGTAAGCCAGCAGAAGGCATAAAGAACAAGAGGGATAAGAAATCCTAACAAACTGTGGGAAAAGTCAGTGTTGGAAATGATACAGATTCTATAAAGTATTAGTCAAAACCGCAGTGGATTAGGTCTAGGTTCATTTGGTATACTAAAGTGAAAGGGACACTGAGTTCAATAGCTGTTCCAAAGTGTGCATTATAATATATTAATATTAATATTATGCAGAAAAACCTGCATTATATTTGCTACGATTAATGCACAAAATCTGTTGTCATTAGGTTATAAGCAGGGAAAGAATAAAATGCTTTTTTCTCAACCCAGGAATTTTGTAACTGTGTTTTCTCCCGTCCTGTTGAGAGGCAGTGACAGAGCAGCATGGAGGGCACCTGGGAGCCAGGCAAGGTGAGCACAGCACAGCTGGGCACTGAGTTCCAGGGTGCTTTTGTGGTCCAAGTCCTACAGCATGAGGGTCCATGTACATTCCCTCCTGCAGGACAGACCACCCCCACTGACCCACAGGCAGCGCCTGGCAGCTCTGTGCAGGCACTGTGTGGGGCAGCATGCCCCCAGCACAGCCCTGACAGCCCGCAGTGTCCTTCTGCTCCCTCACCAGCTGGACCCTGTCCAGTCCCAGTGTATCCCACACGGCTCACAGCCAGCCCTGCTCTGGGCTCTGTTGGGCTCTGGGCCTTGATAGGGACCAGGCCGGGCTGCCCATTCCCCAGTGCAGGCACTGAGCCCAGTAGGAATGTGGAGTGGTCCCATTTCAGCCCTCAGCAGATTACGGTGAAAAGTGCTGCTGGGAACCACTGGTCTGAGGTCTGGGGCTGGTGGTAGCTTCCTTGAGCAGTGTCTCCTTTCTGTTCATGCAACAAGAAGCTTTGTTGGATCTGTGCCCTGAGGGACCCTGCTTTGTGGCCCCATGGGCATGAGGTGGTCTCCAGGGCCCCAGGATCACCTCTGACTGCTCCCTCCTCCTGAAGGCTCCCAGAGGATTCAGCCCTGCAGAGCACCCAGAAGAGGGCTCATCCTGTGTATGGTCACAACCAGACCCTGGTGCTCCAGCTGCCCCCAGCACCCACACAGTCTTGTCCAAGGGTGGTATTTGGGGAAGTGCCAAAGTAACGACAGGGGCTGAGGAACAACCACAAGGTCATAGGTCTCCTGGTCATACGAGCATCTGCAGGGAAATGACATGCCCAGGACAGCTCCCACCACTATCCATCCCTCCTCTGACCTCCATGGCCATTCCTGGGTGGCTCTGTGCTGGCCGTGCTGATCAGGGTGAGCAGCAGACCCAGATGGATGACGCCGAGTGCTGCTAAACGCCTCCCTGGGAGTCTGTGGGTGTGCAAAGCAAATGGAATGATAAGAGAGCATTTCCAATAGCACTTGGAATGTTCAGATGCAGCAAGAATGACAGGAATCCCCCCATTCCATGCAGCGGTACATCCCCACTGCCACAGTGAAGACTGCAAACACCTCATTTCCCTGCAGATACAGAGACACTACACAGAGGATACAAGAGTCAGCTCTGATCCACATCAGATATGGGCTCCAGGAGGAAGAGAGCAGGTTGATGTCTCAGCAGGCATGCAATGAATCAAACTATTACTGTAACAGCATAAGAACCATTAACAAACATATAACAAGAGCAAATAATAATAATAATAATAAAAACAAATATTATACACAGTGAAGAGTAATACAGGCCTGCTATGGGACAATCTGTGAGTCATTTAGAGAGAGATGAGAAGTTTATTGTTAATGAGGCATCCATGACATCAGTTTCCCCAGTGTGACTTTGAGCTTCTGGTTCCTCATGCTGTAGATGAGGGGATTCACTGCTGGAGGCACCACTGAGTACAGAAATGACACCATCAGGTCAAGGGATTGGGAGGAAATAGAGGATGGCTTCAGGTATGCAAACACTACAGTGCTGACTAAGAGGGAGAGCACGGCCAGGTGAGGGAGGCACGTGGAGAAGGCTTTGTGCCGTCCCTGCTCAGAGGGCATCCTCAGCACAGCCCTGAAGATCTGCACATAGGACACAACAATGAAGACAAAACACCCTAAAAACACAAGGACACTTAGCACAATGAGTCCCACTTCCCTGAGGTAGGATTTGGAACAGGAGAGCTTGAGGATATGGGCAATTTCACAGAAGAATTGATCCACAGCATTGCCTTGGCACAGAGGCAGGGAAAATGTATTGGCAGTGTGCAGCAGGGAATAGAGAAGCCCAGTGCCCCAGGCAGCTGCTGCCATGGTGGCACAAGCTCTGCTGCCCAGCAGGGTCCCGTAGTGCAGGGGCTTGCAGATGGCAACGTAGCGGTCATAGGACATGATGGTGAGAATAGAATATTCTGCCGAGATGAAGAAGACAAAGAAAAAGACCTGTGCAGCACATCCTGCGTAGGAGATGTGCCTGGTGTGCCCAGAGGGCATTGGCCATGGCCTTGGGGAGAGTGGTGGAGATGCAGGCCAGGTCGAGGAGGGCGAGGTTGAGGAGGAAGAAGTACATGGGGGTGTGCAGGCGGTGGTCGCAGGCTACGGCTGTGCTGATGAGGCCGTTGCCCAGGAGGGCAGCCAGGTAGATGCCCAGCAAGAGCCAGAAGTGCAGGAGCTGCAGCTGCCGCGTGTCTGCCAACGCCAGGAGGAGGAACTCGCTGATGGAGCTGCTGTTGGGCATCTGCGGTTCCTGGGCATGGAGTCCTGTTCAGAGTGAAGGAAATAATGATGAGTCAAGACCATTCTCAGGATACTCCTCCTGCTATACTATAGAAGTTATTCTTTCTCTTAGGAGAATATTCATTTAGATCCGTAACTTGAAATGAATTTGATGAAGCTCAGCATTCCAGAAGCAGGAGAAGCTTATGGAGCTTTAGCTTTCCTGTCATTTCCTAATCTTATCCCATCTCCCTGGATATTTTCATCTGTTACCATGTCTGATGTCTTTACCGAACTGTTTGTAAAGCCCCCAGCCCCAAACTCTATGCCCTTAAATTTCTGTTAGAGAAAGCTGCCGTTTTGCTGGATATGTGCATAATTCATGTCTGCAGAAAACAGCAATAATTTCAACAGGTTCCATCCTTCAAGAAATCAGAGGCTGAAAGCACATCCTGTGTGACTGTTCACAAAAGAAGTCATTGAAAAAAGAACAGTTCAGAGGTCTCAGAAATGCGTTCATAGTTGACAGACTGTTTCAGAGTTCTGCCTCCACTTCTTTTCCCTTCCCTACGAATAAGAAAAGGAAAATCTCTGCCTAGTCTCTATTCTTGCAAAGTGCCTTTGGAAACACCCTGTGCTGCAGGGTATCTGTGATCCACTGCCCCAGGCATCAGCTGTGGCAGCAGAAGGCCCCTGCCCTGCCCTCCAGGGGGGCTCCTTCCCCCCACACGTCTCCCCGCAGCGCCCTGGGCAGCTCCCCGGGCAGGCTGAGTGCTGAGCCTGGCAGGCGCAGAGTCCCTGCCCCCGGCACACAGCCCCTGGGGCACAGCAGGGACCCTGCTCTGCACCACAGCCCTGGGCACCCGGCTGCACCCCCAGCTGCACAGCCTGCAGCCGTCCTGGGACACACAGCCCTCAGGGCTGTGCTCTGACGCGGCAGAAGGGAAGACCTCATATGGAACTGGTCTTTTTCATGATATAAATACACAGATTGCCATAGTAGCCTGACCTGCTATGGAGTGTTCCAGCTTTAGTGATCCCTCCACAAAAACATAGCTGCACTGCCTGTAGCAAAGGGCTTACCTTCTCAGTGACTGTGAGCAACGCTTGTACAGTGAGCTCACTGCCTAATCACACTCCATACAGCCTGTATGCTCTCTTCTTTATCTTCTCTCCCTGTCACCTGCAGATGATGCCTCCAGCCCTGTTGTGTGGTGCACATGAGCTGCTCCTGGGCACTGCTGTCTCTCTGCAGCACTGCCCACTTGTATCAGTTCCCTGTGTCCCAGGAGCCCGGCCCAGCTCAGCAGCAGAGGAGGTGATTTCCTTCTCTCCCTGCAGATATCCACGGCCCTCCTGAGCTGACAGCTCCTGCAAGGCAGCAGGGTCATCACTGCAGAACATACTTCAATGTCAATTCAGTTAATCAAGACGTTCACTCAATTCCAGAAGCATGGATGTTCCCACTAAAATAAATTTGACCACAAGATAAGCAAATGCCACATCGGGAAACCTCCACTCAGGACCTGTAAGTGGAGTCATAAAAGTACTGAATCACGGACTGGCTTAGGTTGGAGGGGACTTTAAAGTGCACCTAGTTCCATGCCCCCAGCCATGGGCAGGGCTGCCAAACACCAGACCAAGACGCTCAGGATCCCATCAATACTGACTTTGAATGTCTCCAGTGATGGGACAACCACAATCCTTCTGGGCAACTTTTTTATGTGACTGTGTGTAAAAATCACTTTCTAACATCTAAACTAAGACTCCCATTTTTAAATTTAAAGCCATTTCACATTGTCCTAGTATTATCAGACCATCTAATCATAACCGTAGGCTTAGGCATCTCATCCTCAGATGGAAACCCTGGGGCTGAAAAGGGATTCTGTTCCTCACAGAACCATGGGAGCCAGGAGTCCACATAGTGGAGTTCAGATGTGCACAACGAGGTGTGCACATCTGAGAGATATGGACAAGTTAGAGAACCGGGCAAGCACCAACCACATGAAGCATAACAAGAACAAGTGCCTGATTCTGTACCTGGGAGGGAGCAACCCTGCACATACACACTGACTGGAGGATGGGACACTGGACAGCAGTCCCACTGAAGGGGGTTGAGGGTCCTGGTCAACAGCAAATTGAATGTGAGTCAGCAGTGTGCCCAGGCAGCCAGGAAGGACAACTGTCCCATTAGGTGCTTTGAGCATGGCATTGCCAGCTGGGTGAGGGAAGGGATTGTCCCTCTCTGCTCTGCACTGCTGCAGCCTCACCTGGAGCACTGGGTGCACTGCTGGGCACCGCAGAACGTAAAAGACATAAAGCTATTGGAGACTGTCCAAAGGAGGGCACTAGAACTGAGAGATCTGAAGTTCAAAGTTTCCTTGGGGTTGACTACTTGTGGAGACTGGCCCCTTCTCACATCCCACATCCTGGGATGAGACACACTGCCTGCATGGGACTTGGGCCTCACAGCATCCCTGCACCCCATGCAGAGCCTGAGAGCTGCTGTCCCCTTGTCTTTCATTTGACCTCATACAAACCTCCATCCCACTGCCCCAGGAAGGGCCCTGAGCCAGCAGGAGGGACAGGATCTCCCTGCCAGGGGTCTGGGGATCAGGGCTGGGCCTTTCTGCTTCATAACACAAAGGAGGCTTTTCTCAGCATCACAGCCACCATCCCAGTGCCTTTGTCTGCCTGTCAGCATGGCTTCCGATTATCTGCTCTAACAAGTCCCTGGGGAAGATTTCCTGTTAGTGGCCCTCAGTGGGGCCCATTAATACTCCAAGAAACTTCTCTGATCCTTCTGATTTCGAAGTCTTCTTGAGCACTTTATGCCATCTTCTCTCTTCACTGGTGGTTGATGGACTCAGCAGCAAATGCCCAGTGGGGCCCATTACAGTCTAAGGAGCCCACCAGTGCCTTGTGCCTTCCTGTCATCTTCTTCAGGTGTTCAGAACTTGTACAGCTAACTGGAGAGGTATCTGGAGAGAGCTTAAAGTGGTAGAGACTGATGGGCATTTCCAAAGTACAGTTATTCATTTATTTATAGTTGTGTTTAAACAAGAATTTATAGAGGCACTTGGCAGTTGGTATTGATCCAGGATGTCCCATAATGAGCTCTGCTCTGTCACTGTGTGGGCCAAAGTCTTCCTCATCTTCCCCACCCCATTTCTTCTCACATCAGCCCCATGGGACTGGCATTACTTCTCCTCACATCGCCCTTCTCCTCTGGAGTCGCCCACTCACTGCTAAATCTCCTTTGCCCCAACTCCCACCGGCTTTCCTCAGAGAACCAGCTGCATGTGGGCAATGAAAGATTTCTCTCTCTCTTTTTTTTTTTTTTTTTTTTTTTTTTTTCCAACAAACAAAAGGAAACGTGATGCAAATGGATGAACAGAAAAACACAGTGATCAACTGCATGCCTTGTCCAAGCTGCATCTACTGAGGTTTGCCGTTCTCAGGGAACACTTGTACAAGAAATGAGTTAGACAGAGATAGGGAGGGATAGATGTAATCACAGTGAAGGAGCTGACAAGAGAGTCCATCAGACTTTGGAGAGATGGAGCAGGTTCCAGTAATCTCCCTGAAGGTCACAGATAAGCCAGACAGTTGGGAAGCATTTGAGTGAAGAAAGAGCAAGGGATGGGGAAATGTGGAGAGCAGTGGGAAGAGAGTGTGTCCAGATGGCCTGCTGAAAACATGCCCTTCAGCATGGTCATGTATTAAGGCGAGCTGGAGACCCTGGAAGATGAGGGACATGAAATACGCAGCAGGGTAGAGCAGCGGTGGACGCTGGGCATTAGTCACAGGGCATTGGCACTGGCACTGCTATCTGTGTCCCTGTACCTGAAGGCATCTGTGTCCTGCAAACATAGTGCTGGAAAATGTTGGCCTTTTCAGAAAATAAATAAATAAATAATTAAAAAGATACAAAATCTACAAGGAAAAAAAGAAAAAAAGCTACAAAATCTACAAAAGGTACTGTTTGTGCAACCGTATAAACATTTCTAGTTCAGAATGTGTGGGTGTTCTCGTTAGTATAAAAACACATAGAATACATCCTAGTTGGGAAGCATCAGTGATCAGTGGACTTAGTCTGACTGGATAGCTCATCTTGGGTATCTGTGTTCAGTAGATGGTAAGCAGGCATTAGATCCATTGCGGGACTGGGTGTTGTCCAAGCAGCACAGCCATTCTTAGGGCATGGCTTTCCTGAAGGCCCTGTGCTGCATTTGCAGCTGCATATGACTGTGCTGGACAGCCCAGGGGACTGCCATGACACTCAGCTGCTTCTGATGCCATTCACATGAGTTTTCGTCTGTTGAGGAATAAAGATGTGTGTTAGCTTTGCAGTGCCTTGAAATCCAGAACATTCATTGCCTCAAGAACAGAGAAAGACCTGGCTCTGCTTTCTTGAGCTCATCCATTTATTCAGATGGGTAACTGCACTTTTCATAGAGTCTGGTGAAAAAAAGCACACTTGAGTGCCCTAAAAATAGGGGTCTGTTGTCATTTAGGATGGCCAAGATTACCTCTATCTCCTCTCTGGCCCTCAAATGATGCTCAGGAGGGAGTTGTCTATCTCAGGGATTTCCCACACACTTTACAAGCACCAGCACACATCCAGGGGCACCAAAGGCACCTTGGTCACCACCCAGGGTCTGTGTGTGAGCAACTCCCGCTGAAGGACCAAGGACTCAGAGCAGGAGCTCACATGCAGGCAACTCCTTGTGCACACTTGAACTGAACCAGAGGAATCCCAGCTCCTGTGGGTCCGTGGGGAGCTGAATCTCATTCTAGCCCCAGGGTTTCCATCTGGGGATGAGATGCCTGCACTGCCTCAGCTGGATCACTGCCCTGCCCAGGGGAAGTCCACCCCTCCATGTGCTTCTCTGTGTGCCTTTTGGTTACAGCAAACACTCTCTGGTATGACTAACAATGTGTCTGAAAGGGGTCACTGTCCACTGGACATATGGTGGTTAATGCAGCAGATTTCCAAGTACAGTCACAATGCTGTTGTCTTTCAGGAGCTGTTGTCCATGGAGACCCAGAGACAACTCAGGGGAGATGAGTGGGGAGGAAAAAATTACATCCTCTGCTGCTGATCTGGGACAGACTTCTGGGATACAGGGAGCTGATATAAGTTGGCAGTGCAGCAGAGAGACAGCTGTGCCCATGAGCAGCTCTTCTGCACAGCACAGCAGGGCTGAGGGAATGAACTGCAGGTGTCATGAGGAGAGAAGAGAAAGAACAGAGGGATTACAGGATGTATGGGCTGTGAGCAGGCAGGGAGCTCACTGGAGGAGGATTGCTCACAGCTCTTGACAAGGTAAGTCTCTTGCTGCTGGCCATGCAGCTGCTTTTCCTGGAGGTATCATGAATTTGAGACAACTCATAGCAGATCAGGCTGAAGACACAATGTTTCCTAACTGTGGGGAAGGACCTAATCCAGCTGAGGGCTTCTGTGCTGCAGTGTCAGAGCACAGCCCTGAGGGCTGCGTGTCCCAGGACGGCTGCAGGCTGTGCAGCCGGGGGTGCAGCCGGGTGCCCAGGGCTGTGGTGCAGAGCAGGGTCCCTGCTGTGCCCCAGGGGCTGTGTGCCGGGGCAGGGACTCTGCCGCCTGCCAGGCTCAGCACTCAGCCTGCCCGGGGAGCTGCCCAGGGCGCTGCGGGGAGACGTGTGGGGGGAAGGAGCCCCCGGGAGGGCAGGGCAGGGGCCTTCTGCTGCCACAGCTGCTGCCTGGGGCAGGGGGATCACAGCTACACTGCACCATAGGGTGTTTCCAAAGAAGAGAGACAAGGCAGGGATTTTCCCTTTCCTTCTCATAGTAAAAAGGAGAGAAGGCAGAATTCTAGAAGGGGCTGTCGGCTTTGTCGGCATCTTTGAGAATCCTGAAATGCACTTTTTTCAATCACGTGTTTTGTGAACACTCACACAGAATGAGCTTTCAGACTCTGCTTTCTTAAATGATGGAACCAGTTGAAATCGTTGTTGTTTTCTGCAGACATGAATTATGCACTTACCTGCAAAAAGGCAGCTTTCCCTAACAGAAATTTAAGGGTGCAGAGTTTGGGGCTGGGGGCTTTACATTCACTTCAGATTAAGATATGAGATATGGTAGCAGATGAAAATATCCTGGAAGATAGGATACAAACAGAAAACGAGAGGTAAGCAAAAGCTCCATAAGCTTCTTCAGCTTCTGGATTTCTGACGTTCACAAAATTAATTTCAGGTAATGGAGTTAAATGAACATTGTCCTAAAAGAAAGAAAATGTTTCATAGTATACCAGGAGGTGTGACTCTGAGAATGGCCTTGACTCGTCATTATCTTCTGCACTCTGAACAGGACTCCACGCTCAGGAACTGCAGATGCCCAACAGCAGCTCCATCAGCGAGTTCCTCCTCCTGGCGTTGGCAGACACGCGGCAGCTGCAGCTCCTGCACTTCTGGCTCTTGCTGGGCATCTACCTGGCTGCCCTCCTGGGCAACGGCCTCATCAGCACAGCCGTAGCCTGCGACCACCGCCTGCACACCCCCATGTACTTCTTCCTCCTCAACCTCGCCCTCCTCGACCTGGGCTGCATCTCCACCACTCTCCCCAAAGCCATGGCCAATGCCCTCTGGCACACCAGGCACATCTCCTACGCAGGATGTGCTGCACAGGTCTTCTTTTTATTATTCTTATTTTCTGCAGAGACTTTCCTTCTCACCATCATGTCCTATGACCGCTACGTTGCCATCTGCAAGCCCCTGCACTACGGGACCTTGATGGACAGCAGAGCTTGTGCCACCATGGCAGCAGCTGCCTGGGCCACTGGGGTTCTCTATTCCCTGATGCACACTGTCAATACATTTTCTATACCACTCTGCCAAGGCAATGTTGTGAATCAGTTCTTCTGTGAAATGGCCCAGGTCCTCAAGCTCTCCTGCTCAGAATCAGACTACCTCAGCGAAGCTGGGATTATTGATTTTAGCCTTTCTTTAATTTTTGGGTGTTTTGTCTTCATTGTTGTGTCCTACGTGCAGATCTTCAGGGCTGTGCTGAGGATGCCCTCTGAGCAGGGACGACACAAAGCCTTCTCCATTTGCCTCCCCCACATGTCTGTGGTCTCCCTCTTTGTCAGCACTCTCATGTTTGCCTACCTGAAGCCCCCCTCCATCTCCTCCCCTTCCCTGGACCTGGTGGTGGCAGTTCTGTACTCGGTGGTACCTCCCACAGTGAATCCTCTCATCTACAGCATGAGGAACCAGGAGCTCAGGGATGCCCTGAGGAAACTATGGGAAATCCCCAGCAATATCAGAAAATATTAAAACAGTATTTTGTTAAATGTTGTGTTTGTTATTCCCTAAAACTCGCATTTTGTTTTAAATAGAGTTATACTAAACCTTCTCGTTAATTATTTATTTTGACAAATTCATCTCATGTACCTATAGAACTGGGCTTCCCATGTGCATAAGCACAATGAAGAGGACAGCAGAAATTCATTTCTCTCAGCTCACTTTTCTTCCCTTCTCCTTTAGAGCTGGAAGAGAAACCCCCTTATGCAGGAGGGATTCAGGGGCCAAGAGCCCAGCCGCCAAATGGAGCAGCAGCCCAAGTTTCCTTGCGGGCTGCACCTCACTACTCAGTGGGCTTCTGCTCCTCGCTGCCTTCGGGTCACGGTTGCTGCATTCCTGGGGCCGTGGCAATGGGCAAGGGCAAGGTGTGGTCTTTTGAGTGCTGCTCTCTTTCCGCTTCCATGCCTTTCTACTGTACCTCTACACTCCTGGTAGCCCTTGGGTCTCATATGAATTGACAGCAGTCCTGTTGTCTATACAGTGGCATCCAGAGGCATACAGTGGCAGTGCGGTAGCAGGCAGGAACAGGCAATGTGCACCAATGTGTCAGAGTTTGTCTCCCTGCTACCACCACCATAACACAAGGGGCTGCTTGTCGCAGGCTAGCAACACAACACAGGTTTCTCGTGTGAAAGATTCTCCTTTATTCTCCCAAGCAAGCTTTTTATAGTCTAACACATGTATTCAGTACATTTCCACTAAGAATCCATGGGCTAGAATTCAAGCAAGTTTCATAACAAATCTTCATAACAGCAGCAAACTTATCTTATGCTTAGATGCAAAACATCCTGTTACTCAGCCCTTCTTTCTTTTTCCCAGAGCCTCATTATCATCAAGTCAGCATTCAAAGCGGTCAAACCGACTTCTCCATCCCCCACAGCTGCTCAGGGCAGAGACAGAATCCTGGCGTCAGCCATACAGCCAAGGAGTTGCTCCCTCCTGTTTTGTTTCCGGGGTTTCTCCACAGATTGGAGGACACAGACTGAGAGTCCCAGGCTGATCTGTAAGTGATCAACTGCTGGACCTAGAGCTCCATTCTTGGTGGCACTTATCACAGAATCATTAAGTCATAGAATGTGGTAGGTTGGAAGGAACCTAACATATCCCTTCTAACTGCCCTGCCATGGTCAGGTTGCCACCCATTAGATCAGGTTGTCCAGGGCCAAATCCAGCCTGGCCTTGAGCACCTCCTTGTTGTCCAGCATCTCTGGGCAACTTGTTCCAGTGCTTTACCACCCTCTGAGCAAAGAATTTTCTCCTAATATATAATCTAAATGATTCCTCTTCTAGCAGAAACTGTTCCCCCTTGTCCTGCCATATTTGTACTGTGCAGGAAGTTGATTTCCTTCCTGCCTATGAGCTCTTTTTAAATACTGGAAGGCCGCAGTGAGGTCTCCCCAGAGCCCTCTCTTCTCCAAGCTGAACAAGCACAGCTGCCTCAGCCTGTCTTCATAGGAGAAGCTCTCCGTCCTTCTGATCATCTTGGTGGATCTCCCCTTAGATGGACTCCAACAGCTCCACATTGTTCTTGTGTTGGGAGCCCCAGGCCTTGATGCAGTAATCCATATGGGGTGTGATGGGGTCGGAGCAGGTGGGACAAACAACTCCCTCACCGTGCTGGCCAGCCCCCTTGGTTGCAGCACAGGATTCTGTTTGTCTTTGGGGCTGCAAGCATACACTGCTTGCTCATGTCCAGCCTTTTGTCCATCAGGGCCCCCAAATCCTGCTCCGCAGAGATGCTCTCAGTGAGATCTTTTCCCAGCCTGTGCACATATCTGGGATTGCCCCAACCCATGTTCAGCACCTTGCATTTGGGCTTGTTGAATCTCATCAGGTTCACATTCGCCCACTTTTCAAGTTTCTTCGGGTCCCTCTGGATGACATCTGTTCCTTCTGTTGTATCAGTTGCACCCCTCAGCTTGGTGTCATCATCAGACTTGTTGAGGGTACACTCTATCCCACTGTCTATTTCACTCATAAACATGATGAAGATCACCAATCCCAAGATGAACCTCTGGGAACACCATTCATCACAGGCCTCCACCTGAGCACAGGGCTGCAGAATTGAATTTCCAAGAGTGGCACTACAAGTCTTTTGAATACCTACAGGCAACGTAACTCTCTGGGCAGCCACTTCTGCTAATCAGCAGCCTACAGTAAAGAAATACTTTCTTAAGCTTGGATAAAATTTTGCGTGTTTCATCTAGAACCAATTGTGCTTCACTAACACACCCAGCTCCTTTTCCTCCTTGCAGCTGGCCAGCCACACTGCCCCAGGCCATTAGCAATGCGTGGACTTATCATGACCAAAGTGTAGGACTCAGCACTTTGTCTTGCTAAAGCTCATCCTGCTGTCATCAGCCATTGGATCAGTAAGGATATTAAACAGGGCAGGTCCCAGTACTGACCCCTGAGGAACACCACTCGTGACTGGCCACCAGCAGGATCTAACTCCATTCACCACCACCCTCTGGGCCTGGCCATCCAGCCAGTTCTTTACCCAGCAAAGAGAACACCTGCCCAAGCCATGGGCTGCCAGCTTCTCCAGGAGAGTGCTGTGGGAGACAGAATCAAAGGCTTTGACAAAGTCTAGGTAGATCACATCCACAGCTTTCCCCTCGTGCACCAGACAGGTCACCTGGTCATAGTAGGAGCAGGGAGGTCAAGCAGGACCCGTTATTCATGAATCCATGTTGGCTGGGCCTGATCCCCTGGCTGTCCTGCACATGCCACGTGGTCACACTCAAGGTAATCTGCTCCGTCTTGTTTATTCCTTTTGATGAATACATTAGGTAAAGACACTCCAGGAAGCATCCCAAATCAAAAGCATCATTGGGTTTACCCTGGCTCGATCTTGCATCCACACCATGGTTCTGGTGTTCAGAAGATGGTATCCTCTCTGGTTATAGCTATTCAGAACACTTCCTGCATATAGTTGCTGAGATCCTTGGAGTCATTAATTGCTCCTCTGCATGTGAGTTAGCATCAAACATGACATCTCCAGAGTCAAACTCTTCCAGTGAGGCAATGGTGCCTCTGACTTGGATATGAAACTTCTGAACTTGAATGTTCCATTCTGGTTGACTACCTGTTCATATTGGACATCCTCACAGCCTACAACAGCTGTGCATTACAACGTGATGCCAAGTGGGAGTGGTGCATGCAGCAAGCCATGGCAAGAGGGTCATGCTATTCCAACAATCTAGACATCATTTGCAGATCCAAGACAAAATGCAGTCATGATGCTGTTGTCTTTCAGGAGCTGTTGGCCATGGAGACCCAGGAAATTCTCAGGGAACGTGAGTGGGGTCGAAAAAAATCACATCCTCTGTAAAGACTCTGTATTTCCCTTGTGTGACCGTCCAGTTGTGGAAGCCATTTAACCGTGTCCCTGTGGTCCAAACAAGAGCTCAGGCCTGCAACTGGGCCATGGCTTTCCTGAAGGCCAAGTGTTGCATTTGTTGCTGCACATGAGTGTGCTGGACAGCCCAGGGAACTGGCATGATACTTGGCTACTTCTGACGCCATTTACATGTGAGCCAATAGAAAACAGAGGTTTCATCAGTTGAAGCTGCCTGAGGCACCTTGGTCATCACCCAGGGTCTGTGTGTGAGCAACTGACTCCCCGCTGAAGGACCAAGGACTCAGAGCAGGAGCTCACATGCAGGCAACTCCTTGTGCACACCTGAACTGAACCAGAGGAATCCCAGCTCCTGTGGGTCCGTGGGGAGCTGAATCCCATTTCAGCCCCTGGGTTTCCATCTAGGGATGAGATGCCTGCAAGTACCTCAGCTGGATCACTGCCCTGCCCAGGGGAAGTCCACCCCTCCCTGTCCTTCTCTGTGTGCCCTTTTGGTTACAGCAAAGATTCTCTGGTAGGAATAACTGTATGTCTGTAATTTATCACTGTCCACTGGACATTTGTTGGTTAATACAGCAGATTTCAAAGTACAGTCACAATGCTGTCATCTTTCAGGAGCTGTTGGCCATGGAGACCCAGGGACATCTCAGGGGAGATGAGTGGGAAGGATAAAAATGACATCCTCTGCTGCTGAGCTGGGCCAGGCTCCTGGGACACAGGGAGCCCATACAAGTGGGCAGCTCTTTAGAGCTGTGCCCAGGAGCAGCTCCTCTGTACAGCACAAAAGGGCAAGGGACATGATTGGAGGTGACATGAGGATATAACAAAAAGGACGGAGAGATTACAGGATGTGTACAGTGTGAGCAGGCTGTGAGCTCACTGGAGGAGCATTGCTCTCATCTTTTAAGAAGGTAAGTTTCTTGCGGCAGGCAATGCAGCTCATTTTCCTGGAGGTATCACTGAATTTGGGTCATCTCATTGCAGATCAGGCTGCAAACATTCTGTGTTTCTTTTTCAGGGAAAAAGTCCCAGTCCAGATGCAGGTACTCATTCTTGTTGTCCAGAGCAGGGTCCCTGCTGTGCCCCAGGGGCTGTGTGCCGGGGCAGGGACTCTGCCGCCTGCCAGGCTCAGCACTCAGCCTGCCCGGGGAGCAGCCCAGGGCACTGCGGGGAGATGTGTGGGGGGAAGGAGCCCCTCAGCCGGGCAGGGCAGGGGCCTTCTGCTGCAACAGCTGCTGCCTGGGGCAGGGGGATCACAGCTACACTGCACCACAGAGTGTTTCCAAGAGCACTTTGCAAGAGGAGAGACAAAGCAGGGATTTTTCTTTTATATCCTTAGGGAATGGAAAAGGATTGGAGGCTGAAATTCGAAGGAAGCTGTGAAATATGAACGCATCTCTGGGAATCCTGAATTGTACCTCTCTCAAACTGGGGTTATATGAACAATTTCCTCATGTGCTTTCAGCCTCTCCTCTCCCAAAGGACAGCACCAGCTGAAATTATCATTCTCTACAGACATGAATAATGCACTTTTCTTGAAAACAGGCAGATTTCTCTGACAAAAGACAAATTTAAGCACACACAGGCAGGGATGAGGGCTCTGAGTGCAGACAGGGTAAAGATATGAGACATGGAATTTGCTCCCAAGAAAAAAATATCCAGGAGGCTGGGATAGGATTAGGAAATGAGAGGAAAGTAAGAGCTATATAAGCTTCTACTTCTTACAGGATGCTGAAGATGATGAAAATAAATGGTTATGGAGTTAAATGGACTTTCCTAGTGTAGCAAGAGGAGAGACTCTGAGAATGATCTAAACTTGTCCATGCTCAGGAACCGCAGATGCCCAACAGCAGCTCCATCAGCGAGTTCCTCCTCCTGGCGTTGGCAGACACGCGGCAGCTGCAGCTCCTGCACTTCTGGCTCTTGCTGGGCATCTACCTGGCTGCCCTCCTGGGCAACGGCCTCATCAGCACAGCCGTAGCCTGCGACCACCGCCTGCACACCCCCATGTACTTCTTCCTCCTCAACCTCGCCCTCCTCGACCTGGGCTGCATCTCCACCACTCTCCCCAAAGCCATGGCCAATGCCCTCTGGCACACCAGGCACATCTCCTACGCAGGATGTGCTGCACAGACATTTCTGTTTGTCTTCTTCATCTCGGCAGAATATTCCCTTCTCACTGTGATGTCCTATGACCGCTACGTTGCCATCTGCAAGCCCCTGCACTACGGGACCCTGCTGGGCAGCAGAGCTTGTGCCACCATGGCAGCAGCTGCCTGGGGCACTGGGGCTCTCTATGCTCTGCTGCACACTGCCACTGCATTTTCCCTAACTCTCTGCCAAGGCAATGCTGTGGATCAGTTCTTCTGTGAAATTGCCCAGATCCTCAAGCTCTCCTGCTCAAAATCTGACTACCTCAGGGAAGTTGGGATTATTTATTTTAGTTTTTTTTTAATCTGTGGGTGTTTTGTATTCATTGTTGTGTCCTATGTGCAGATCTTCAGGGCCGTGCTGAGGATGCCCTCTGAGCAGGGACGGCACAAAGCCTTCTCCACGTGCCTCCCTCACCTGGCCGTGGTCTCCCTCTTTGTCAGCACAGCCATGTTTGCCTATCTGAAACCCCCCTCCATCTCTTCTCCATCCCTGGACCTGCTGGTTTCATTTCTGTACTCAGTGGTGCCTCCAGCAGTGAATCCTCTCCTCTATGGTTTGAGGAACCAGGAGCTCAAGGCTGCAGTGAGCAAGACATACATCTCCAACATCCATAAGATGCATACTAGTCTCACAGGAGTCTCAAGGTAACCCTGAATTTATTAGGACAATCACTAATTATTATTTGTCTTCATTTTTGTTTTCACAGGCACGACTTTGATTTCAAAATTGTTATTCTTGGCCTGCTACATTTCTGTAGTGTTTTGACACGCTCATCTCATGTACCTGTAGAACAAGGCGCTTTGTTGATACACACAATAAAGAAGCCAGCAGAAATTTGTCTGTCTCTGCTCCCATATTTTACCATTTCTGAAAGTGGAGGAGCGACTGACGTATGCAGGAGTAGTGCAGAGTCCAGGAACCCAGCTGCAACACGCAGCAGCAGCCTCGTTGTCCATGGGGGCTGCCCCTCACTGCCCAGGAGTTCCATCCCCTTATCTGTGTTTGAGATGGGACTGCTGCTTCCCAGGTCCAATGGCCACAGACAGCAGCAGGAGGTGGTCTTTGTGTTGCTGCTCTCTTTTCACTTCCATACTCCCCTCCTTGTCTACATCCTTGGGGACATGGGTGGACCAGGAGGGTTGCTCTGGACATTTGTCACCCTCAGCCTCTCACATCAGCCATTTCCAGCACTGCCTGCATGTTGATGGCAGATCTTTTTCCTGAAGCCATCTCCACGCTCCTGTTGGTAGAGCGGGTCTTCTGCAGACCCATGTATGGGACATGGCTGGGGCGGCACTGGATCTGTAAAGCAGGAATGCTGGGAAGTGTGGTGCATTCAGGGCTGCCATGGGCACTTGTGCTGGGGAAACTCTTCCCCCCTCAAACACACCTGTCCTGTGCAGTGCAAGCATGATTTGGTCAAGTATGGAGCAGGGACAGCGCAGTGGTAAGTCACAGATGGGAAACCCAACACAGCCAGTAGGGGGGGGGGGGGGGGGGGAGCAGGTGGTCTTGGTACACAAAAAAACAGGTAGGAGGCAGCTGTGTATCCTGGCACAGAAACCAGGGAAGGCTGTGGGCACGTCACTGCAGCATGTGAGAGCTTGTGAGGAGATCATGGAGAATACAGAGCCAGGCTCTGCGGTCTCATACACAGTGGGAGGATGAAAGTGATGGGTGAAACTGGAGACATTCTGCCTGAAGAGAAGGAAAAGATTGTTCACTCAGTTCAGGGCTCATCCTGAGCAAGGTGGCTACTGCCTTGTGTTTTGCCTTCATTGTGCTGACCTGCGTGCAGATCTTCAGGGCCGTGCTGAGGATGCCCTCTGAGCAGGGACGGCACAAGGCCTTCTCCACGTGCCTCCCTCACCTGGCCGTGCTCTCCCTGTTAGTCAGCACTGCCACATTTGCCAACCTGAAGCCCCCCTCCATCTCCTCCCCATCCCTGGACCTGGTGGTGTCATTTCTGTACTCAGTGGTGCCTCCAGCAGTGAACCCCCTCATCCGTGGCATGAGGAACCCGGACCTCAAGGACACATTGGGGAAATTGATGTCATGGACACTTTTCATTAAAAACAAACTTCTCATCTCTCTCTAAATATGTCACAGACTATCCCATAGCAGGCCTGTTTTGCTCTTCTATATTTATAATATTTATTTCTATTTTTTTATTTCTCTTTTTTGCCGTTGTTTTATGTTTATTAATGGTTCTTATGCTGTTACAATGATATTTTGATTCATTGCATGTCTGCTGAGGCATCAACCTGCTCTCTTCCTCCTGGAGCCCATATTTGATGTGGATCAGAGCTGACTCTTGTACCCTCTGTGTAGTGTCTCTGAATCTGCAGGGAAATGAGGTGTCTGCAGTCTTCACTGTGGCAGTGGGGATATACCGCTGCATGGAAGGGAGGGATTCCTGTCATTCTTGCTATATATGAACATTCCAAGTGCTATTGGAAATGCTCTCTTATCATTCCATTTGCTTTGCACACCCACAGACTCCCAGGGAGGAGTTTAGCAGCACTCGGCCTCATCCATCTGGGTCTGCTTCCCACCCTGACCAGCACGGCCAGCACAGAGCCACCCAGGAATGGCCATGGAGGTCAGAGGAGGGATAGATAGTGGTGGGAGCTGTCCTGGGCATGTCATTTCCCTGCAGATGCTCGTATGACAAGGAACCCTATGACCTTGTGGTTGTTCCTCAGCCCCCGTCGTTACTTTGGCACTTCCCCAAATACCACCCTTGGACAAGACTGTGTGGGTGCTGGGGGCAGCTGGAGCACCAGGGTCTGGTTGTGACCATACACAGGATGAGCCCTCTTCTGGGTGCTCTGCAGGGCTGAATCCTCTGGGAGCCTTCAGGAGGAGGGAGCAGTCAGAGGTGATCCTGGGGCCCTGGAGACCACCCCATGCCCATGGGGCCACAAAGCAGGGTCCCTCAGGGCACAGATCCAACAAAGCTTCTTGTTGCATGAACAGAAAGGAGACACTGCTCAAGGAAGCTACCACCAGCCCCAGACCTCATACCAGTGGTTCCCAGCAGCACTTTTCACCGTAATCTGCTGAGGGCTGAAATGAGACCACTCCATATTCCTACTGGGCTCAGTGCCTGCACTGGGGAATGGGTAGCCCGGCCTGGTCCCTATCAAGGCCCAGAGCCCAACAGAGCCCAGAGCAGGGCTGGCTGTGAGCCGTGTGGGATACACTGGGGCTGGGCAGGGTCCAGCTGGTGAGGGAGCAGAAGGACAGTGTGGGCTGTCAGGGCTGTGCTGGGGGCATGCTGCCCCACACAGTGCCTGCACAGAGCTGCCAGGGGCTGCCTGTGGGTCAGTGGGGATGCGCTGTCCTGCAGGAGGGAATGTACATGGACCCTCATGCTGTAGGACTTGGACCCCAAAATCACCCTGGAACTCAGTGCCCAGCTGTGCTGTGCTCACCTTGCCTGGCTCCCAGGTGCCCTCCATGCTGCTCTGTCACTGCCTCTCAACAGGACGGGAGAAAACACAGTTACAAAATTCCTGGGTTGAGAAAAAAGCATTTTATTCTTTCCCTGCTTATAACCTAATGACAACAGATTTTGTGCATTAATCGTAGCAAATATAATGCAGGTTTTTCTGCATAATATTAATATTAATATATTATAATGCACACTTTGGAACAGCTATTGAACTCAGTGTCCCTTTCACTTTAGTATACTAAATGAACCTAGACCTAATCCACTGCGGTTTTGACTAATACTTTATAGAATCTGTATCATTTCCAACACTGACTTTCCCCACAGTTTGTTAGAATTTCTTATCCCTCTTGTTCTTTATGCCTTCTGCTGGCTTACCAGAGACATAGGAATGACCATGAGCTGCATTCCTAAAGTTACAGACCTCAGCCCTGAATTCAAGGCTGTCCTACTGGCTACTACAGAAAGAATGACTTCCAAAGCCCTTTGCCAGCCTTGTTCCTGCTGCGGGTCTGTCACCTCCAGAGACAGAAATAACCTCCAAAACACCATCTAGTCACGTTTGGTCCAAGGTGGTGAGTTCTGCTTGCACAAGTGACCTCACCTCAACATATCTATCCCTGCCTTGTGGCCCATTGCTCAGCGCTAGGGCAGCTCCAGGGTGCCCCTGCCGGCTGCCTCTTTCTGCTGTGCCCCGAGGTGCTGCGCTCTGTGCACTGAGACCACGTGGGCAGTGATTAGAGCATGGTGGGGAAACAGCCCGGGGCCGGGACTTTGGACTAGGGACTGTGACATCCCCTCACCATGAGGAAGGTTTCTTCTAGGGGGTCCTGTTTTGGGACTGGCAGAGCGGTGATCTCTTCAGCTTGATGGAAAGGTGCCTGGACCGGGTGCTCCCAAGTAGGGCTGATGAGCGCTGAACTGAGGAATGGAACTGATGTGCGGAAATCAAACTCTACAGCCACAGAGTAGTTATAACACAGGTCAGCTTAATCAGCACTGCACACATGCCGGATGCAGAGGGGATAATGCCTCCGAACCTGCATACCAGAGGGCAAGTAAGGCACATACTTAAAGAGCAAGCTGCAAACATATGCATTAGATGTCCAAGAAAAGGCTGGTTTATTACTGTGAGTCCCTAAAAGTATTGACATTCCCCCTCCTCTCCTCTCCGTCCAGCCCAAGTCTTTTACACATGCTCTTTTACACATGCATATCTCTCGGTGGTCTTTCTGATGAAGGTCATCATGTTATTTTCTTGGGCTTGTGTCTGGATGGAGGACACTTGGCTGGCTCTGGTTGGTCGTCTCATTGTCCAGAACTCCATTCAGTAACCCACTGCTTCTCTGTTAATTTGTGTTTTTATGATCCAAGCCTGCTACCTTGCATTCCAGAGATAGGATACTGTAGGACAAGTGAAGGCAATGACAGAGCCTATATTTGTGAAGAAGGCACTGGAGGAAAAGATATCAGAAAGGAATTGACTCACCCCTCCTGGTAACAGTGTGGAGAGAGGGACAAGCTGAGGAATGTGACCCTCCCCGTTTCGTTCCGTCACACCACTGGAGAGCACGGCAGGGGCAAAAGGGGGACCCGCGCAGACTCAGACTGCACAGGAAGTATTGCAGAGGCAGAAGGGGTGGCTCCAGACCACCGCCCCTGCTCCAGGCACCCACACACCCATGTAGCCCACCCATTGGTTCAGGCTGTGACCCTGGAATTCTACTACAGATAGATAATGATGTTATTTGGAAAAATGGGAAACCCGCTGTCTGCGCTAATTGTCTGTAGAAGAGCATCTGTTATCGGCAGCGAGAACCTGGCTTAGCAAGGTCAAGTAAACCTGAAATAAAGGGTGTTTAAATGCAGTAGAAAAGTGTGAATAAACTCAGAGAACAGTGTGAGTAAACCCAGAGAAAAATGTGAATAAACTCAGAGTAAAGTGTGAGTACACCTGGTGTAGTGTGTGACTAAACCAAGAGTAAAGTGTGTGTGTAGACCGAAAGTAAAGTGTAAGACGCAGACTAAGGTGTGAGTACACCCTTAGAAGAGAATGAGTAAAGTATGGTGAAGTGTGCATAACCCAAAGCAAGGTGCGAGTAAACTCAGACTAAAGTGTGAGTAAAACCCAGAGAAAGGTATGAGTACACCCGGTGTAGAGTATGTCTAAATGTGGCAAAGTGTGTGTAGATCAAGAGTAAAGTGTGGGGACACTTGGAGTTAAGTATGGGAAGACATAGATTTAAGTGAGATAAAACGTGGATTAAAGTGTGTGCAAACCCTGAGTAAAGAGAGAGTGAAGTATGAGTAAAACATTGGTACAGTGTGAGAAAAACCCAGAGTAAACTTTGAGTAAGCTGGAAGTAAAGAGTGAATAAACCTGGAGTAAATGGTGAGTAAAAGCCAGAGAAAAGTTTGAATACCAATGCAACATGTGAGTGAAACCAAAGCAAAGTGTGAGTAAAAGCAGGAGAAAAGAGTAAACCTGGAGTAATCTGTGACAAAACCCACAGTAATCGCTGAGTAAACCTGAAGAAAAGCGTGAGTAAACTAGAAGTAAAGTGGTAGTAAACATAGAGTAAAGTGTTAATAAACATGGAATACAGTGTGTGTAAAATACACAGTAAAGTGTGAGCACACCCAAAGTATAGTAGTGACCAAACCCAGAGTAACGTGTGTGCAAATCCAGTATAAAGTGTTAGAAAATCCAGGAGAAACGTAAGAGTAAACCTAGAGTAATGTGTGAGTAAAACATGAGTAAAGTGTGAGTAAAACCTGGAGTAAATGTCAAGTAAAATGCTGAATAATGTAGGGCACCCTCAGAGTAAACTGTGAGTAAAACTGGAGTCAAGTGTGTGTGAACCTGGAGTCAAGTGTGAGTAAGAACCTAAATAAGCAGCAGAGTAAAATGGAGTAAAAAGTGAGTGAACCCAGAGAAAAGAAAGAGTAAACCCAGAGGAAAGTGCGAGGAAACAAAAAATAATGTTTGAGTAAAATCCAAAATAAAGTTTGGGTAAGCCTGGAGTAAAGTGTGAGTAAAGCTGGAGTAGAGAGAGAGTAAAACACTAAGTAGACCTAGAGTAAAGTGTGAGTAAACACTCTGCAAAGTATAAGTAAACCTGAAGTAAAGCGTGAGTAAACCCGGAGGACAGTGTGAGTAAACATAAAGTGTGAGTAAACCTTATATAATGAGTGAGTAAACCTTCAGTGAAGCATGAGTAAAACCCAGAATAAGGTGTGAGTATATCTCAAATAGAGTGTGACTACAGCCAGTGCAATTTGTGCGTAAAACCCATAGAAATGTCAAAGTAAGACAGGCCTAAAGTGTGAGTAAACCCAGAGTAAAGTGTGAGTAAAACCTGAAAGAAGTTGTGAGTACACCTGGAACAGAGTGTGAGTACACCCAGTGAACAGTGTGTGTAATACCTGGAAAAAGCTAAGAAGAAAGCTTGAGTAATGCATGAATGAACCCAAAGTGTGAGTTTGAGTAACCCAGAGAAAAGAGTGAGAAAAATACGGAGAAAAGTGTGACTAATCACGGAAGTGTGAGTAAACCTGGAGTAAAGTGTGAGTAATTCTGGAGTAAAGTGTGAATAAAACATGAAGCAAGGTGAGAGTACACCTGGAGTATGGAGTGAGTAAAACCAAGAGAAAAATAAGAGTAAACATGGAGTAAACCTGGAATAAACTTGAATCAAGGTCCGAGTAAACCTGGAATAAAGTGTGAGTACATCCTGAAGTAAGGTGTGAATAAACCCGGTGTAAAGTGTCATGAAGTAAACGGTGAGTAAAACCATGTGAGAGGTAGATGGTGTTTTTGCAGTGGAAATTCCCAGTCACAAAGAAAGCTGCTGAACCGAGCAAGGTTGAGACTGGGGTGTTCGGACCTGGGTAGAATTGGCACAGGCAATACTAGGTAAGGTAATAACATAGGGCAGGGAAGAGTCCGGTACAGGACAGAACTAGTGGGCAGACTGTTGATAATATTGTCCTCCTAGCGCCATACAAAGTACAGAACACACCTAAAAAACAAAGGATTGGTAACAGACACTGTATGGAAATGTCAGGTAGCAACAGCGTTGGAAGGTTGTGAGCCTGAGACGCTCAACCAATGAGTGCCAGGAGAGGTTTTACCTGCGTCGGACCCAGGGTATACAATGGGATGGATTTCACTGACTAGTTGTGCAATTTCTCCCTTGTCAGTAGAGGGTGTGTGCAATAATGGATACTGCAATAATGGATAGACTGCTCTTCCCAGAGATCTTGGCCTGATTAGAAACTGTTGACTTGAGCGTGTTTCTCACATAGGTTTACAGGTGTACCATTCAGGGTTGTGAGTGAGTTGGGAAAAAGCAAGTCCATCAAAAAACAAGTTTGCTGTCAGAACCTCTTACAGCACAATCAGAATGTTTTGGACGGAGCAAGGCCATCTCATTTTTCACAGGACTCTCCTCCCCCAAGTCTCCAGCCTTCAGTCTGTTGACATGGCAATGCTCTTCCAAGCCTTTGAGACAATTCCAGGCACACCTCAGGAAAAGTGATTCTCCTCGGTCTGCTACGTAACGCAGGACCTGAGGGCTGACACAACTGCAAGGAGAAAGGAGAACAGCGTGGTGCTGCAAAGAGAGCAGCACTGAAAAGACCCCGTCCTGCTGCTGCCCATGGCCGTGGCTCCAGGGAAGCAGCAGCAGCACAACTGAAAGGCAGCAGAGAGGGAGCGGCCACCAGGAGGTGAAGGACAGCCCCACAGACAGCAGGGCTGCAGCTCCGTGTGGCAGTTGGGCTCTTGGTTCCTGCACCCCTCCTGTGTGCAGGGCTGCTCTCTGGGATCCAGAGGAGGTGGGAGCTGAGATAAATGATATTCTGATGATTTCTTTATCTGATTTACTTTTGTCCATTAGGACTGCAAGACAGAAGACAAAGGTAGAAATAAAGAAGAAATGTGATGAACAGTATTGCTTTATTGGAAGTAAAATTACCATAGGAACAACAAAGAGGGAGTGAGGGCAAAAGAGAAGAAATAAAGGCAGTCTGAGTTTTCCATTTTACTGATGCCGTAGCAATATATGTCCAAAGAGTTTCCTGAGAGCTTGCTTGATCTCCTGGTTCCTCATGCTGTAGATGATGGGGTTCATGACTGGAGGCACCACCGTGTATAACACTGCCACCACCAGGTCCAGGGATGGGGAGGAAAGTGATGGGGGCTTCAGGTAGGCAAATGTGGCAGTGCTGACAAAGAGGGAGACCACAGCCAGGTGAGGGAGGCACGTGGAGAAGGCTTTGTGCCGTCCCTGCTCAGAGGGCATCCTCAGCACAGCCCTGAAAACCTGCACATAGGAGAAAAGAATGAAAACAAAACACCCAGATGCTAAAGATATACTAAATACAAGAAGTGAAATTTCCTTGAGGTAGGACTGTGAGCAGGAGAGCTTGAGGATCTGGGGGATTTCACAGAAGAACTGATCCACAGCATTGCCATGGCAGAGAGGCAGTGAAAAAGTATTGGAAGTGTGCAGCAGGGAATTAAGGACCCCAGAGCCCCAGGCAGCTGCTGCCATGGTGGCACAAGCTCTGCTGCCCAGCAGGGTCCCGTAGTGCAGGGGCTTGCAGATGGCAACGTAGCGGTCATAGGCCATGACCGTGAGAAGATAATATTCTGTTGAAAACAAAAACAAAACCAAAAAAACCTGTGCAGCACATCCTGCGTAGGAGATGTGCCTGGTGTGCCAGAGGGCATTGGCCATGGCTTTGGGGAGAGTGGTGGAGATGCAGCCCAGGTCGAGGAGGGCGAGGTTGAGGAGGAAGAAGTACATGGGGGTGTGCAGGTGGTGGTCGCAGGCTACGGCTGTGCTGATGAGGCCGTTGCCCAGGAGGGCAGCCAGGTAGATGCCCAGCAAGAGCCAGAAGTGCAGGAGCTGCAGCTGCCGCGTGTCTGCCAGCGCCAGGAGGAGGAACTCGCTGATGGAGCTGCTGTTGGGCATCTGGTACTTCTGGGCCCCAGGACCTGTGGTCACAAGAAACTGTCCAAGAAGTAGGAAAGTTAGTGACAAGGCATTCCATGTGGGTAATGTTCATTGCTATCAGTGATGTGAGCTACATTTTACGCAGTTGATTTTGCCATGAGCACCTCTGCGCTTTTTCTCAGGGAAGCTGCCTTGTCCCTGTGTGTACATGGGAACGTGGTGGTGCTGTGGTGATGTTCTGTCCAGAATTTGTACGATGAAATCCCTTCTAATACAGAAATGCTTGTCAGCATCTGCACTACCAATGCCAGAAATATGGGTGTTGAAAAGAAAAGTTTTAATGATGTTTTTTTCCTGCGCAGTCTGTTCCCACTCACCACAGCCAAGGTGTGTTCAAATGAAGTCAGAAATCCTGAGCTGTAGTGCAGCACTGCTGCTTAGTGCAGGGTAAGGGGAGCTGGTTGGGCTTGTTTCCACACACTCTGAACTTGCAGATGTTGGAGACTAAGGGAGAATGCCCTCCCACGTTACCTTGAAAAGAATGCAGACCCTGCTGAGAGCAGTGGAAACCACTGTCCATCATGGAACGCTCACCCTTTCTCAGGGGTCCTGAGGAAGGTCTTATCACCACACATCTAGAAAACGACACCTACAATTCATTTCACCAACCCCAGAGCATTTCCTTGCATATAGCATCTCTCCCCTTCATCCCTGCATATTGATCTCGATCCTGTGGGAAAAATTGGCACCCTAGAGGTCAGCTCACAGCTCTCAGGGACACTTCAAGGAGATGTGTGCCAGTGGTGGCATCTTATTAAGGGAAAGCAAACTCCTTCCCAGCCTCACAGACTACATTGCCCACAGCCCCAGGCAGTCACTCTCAGCCCCTGTGCACTGCAGAGGGCGATGGACACGTGCCTGGGGAGATGCTGCTCTGCTCTGTTGGAGCTCTGGCTGCATTCCTATTTGCTGTTCAGAACCCATCCTGTCTACAGAGCATTACCTAAGTGCATGTTCATGTTTGCAGGTGAAAAGGGAACAAAAGAGTACCTCAATGACTTCAGCAAAGTAAATATCTGCTTTCAGAAAGTAAAGAGACTGAATGTACTTGAAGATTCTCAATTGATGGACTCAAACACTCTACATTGTTACCCTCCACTAGAAGTAGGAAGCAGAAAACATGGCGGAAAATCCCTCCTTAAGCCTTCACTGTGGAAAGTCCCCAGTGGTGCAGCTCCCCGGGCAGGCTGAGTGCTGAGCCTGGCAGGCGGCAGAGTCCCTGCCCCCGCACACAGCCCCTGGGGCACAGCAGGGACCCTGCTCTGCACCACAGCCCTGGGCACCCGGCTGCACCCCCGGCTGCACAGCCTGCAGCCATCCTGGGACACGCAGCCCTCAGGGCTGTGCTCTGACAATTAAGCACCAAAGCCCTCAGCTGGAGCAGGCCTTTCTCCACAGTAAAGAAACATGGAGCTCCTTCAGCCAGATATGTAATGGGATGTCCCAGAGTTAGTGATCCCTCCAGGAAAATCAGACTCATTGCCTGGAGCAAAAGACTTACCTTTTCAAGGATAGTGAGAAATGCACCTCCAGTGAGCTCTCAGCTTGCTATTGTGCCACACAATATCTAAGCTCTCTTGCTTCTCTCCTCCCCATCTCCTGATGGTCATGGCCCCAGCCCTGCTGTGTGGTGCTCAGAAGCTGCTCCTAGGCACAACTGTCTCTCTGCAGCACTGCCCACTTGTATGAGCTCCCTGTGTCTCAGGAGCCCTGCACAGCTCAGCAGCAGAGGAGGTGATTTCCTTCTCCCCACAGCCCTCCCTGGAGATATCCATGGTCCTCATGAGCTGACAGCTCCGGCAAGACAGCACAGTCATCACTGCAGAATGCACTTCAAAGTCAGATCCATTAATCAACACGTCCAGAGGATTCCAAAAACATGGATGCTCCTAACAAAAGAGGACCATGAGAGGACCAAATGCCAAATCTGGAAACCTCTGTTCATGTTCCATAACAAAAATGACAAACAGACAAGGACAGGGTGGGGTTGACTTCCCCTGTTCTGCTCAGTGATAGAGCTGAGGCAGCGCAGGCATAACATTACAGGATCATCTAATGGCTTAGGTTGGAGGAGACTTTAAATAGCACCTAGTTCCAAGCCCCCAGGCATGGGCAGGGCACCAACCATCAGATCAGGCCCAGGATCCCATCCATCCTGACCTTGAATGCCTCTCGGGATGGGGCACACAGAATATCTTTGGGCAACCTGTTCCACTTCCTTTGAGTAGAAAATTTCTTCCAAAAATCTTAACTAAATCTCCCATCCGTACTTTAAAGCCATTTCCCTTTCTCCTGTTACTATCAGACCATCTCATCCTAACCCTAAGACTGGGCATCTCATCCGCTGATGGAAACCCTGGGACTGAAATGTGGTTCTGTTCCCCAGAGGTCCATGGGAGCCAGAAGTCCTCTTAGTTGAGTTCAGATGTGCACAATGAGGTGTCTGTGTGTGACTCATTTGAATGGCATCAGAAACTTATAGGGTCATGCCAATTTCCTGATGACAGGAAGCTGGCAAACATTGTTCCAGTTTGAAAGAAGAGCAAGAAAGATGAGCTAGGCAATTATGAACCTGTCAGTCTCACTTCAGTACATGGTAAAATTATGGGAAAAAAAAAAAAAAAATGATGATGAAAGCTATTGAAAACACCGGAAAGACAATTCTGTCCTTGGTCAAAGCCAATACAAGTCCATGAGTAGAAAATCCTATTGAACTTAATGTCCTTTGATGAAGAGGTCATCCATTTAGATGAACAAGGGAAGCAAACTGATGTTGTCGTTTTGGATTTCAGTAGAGCTTTTGATACTGTTCCTCAGAGAATACTTCTGGACAGAATGTCCTGCATAGGGTTAGACAGAAACACAGTGTTGTCAGTGAGCATTTGGCCAGTGGATGGGGCCCAAAGGCTTACACCAGAAGTGCTCCATCAAGCTGGCAGATGGTCACAAGCAGGGTTCCCCAGGGCTCCATTTGAGGACCATTTCTCTTTGATGTTTTCATCAATGATGTGCATGCAGGACTAAAAGTTGTTTTGAGCAAGTATGCTGATGATATTGAACTGGGAGGTGCTATTGCCTCCACTGAGGGTGGAGAGGCCTTGCACAGTGCTGTGGACAAGACAGAGAACTGGGCAAGCACCAACCACATGAGGTATAACAAGAACAAGTGCCTGATTCTGCACCTGCACAGGGGCAGCCCTGGACATACACACTGACTGGGGGATGGGACACTGGAGAGCAGTGCCACTGAAAGGAACTGGGGGTCCTGGTCAACAACAAATTGGGCGTGAGTCAGCAGTGTGCCCAGGCAGCCAGGAAGGCCAACCATCCCCTGGGGTGCATTGCGCACGGCACTGCAGGCTGGGTGAGGGAAGGGATTGTCCCTCTTTGCTCTGCACTGCTGCAGCCTCACCTGGAGCCCTTGGTGCACTTCTGGGCACCATAGAACATAAAGGACATACAACTGTTGGGTAGTGATCAAAGGAGGACTCTAGAACTGAGAGATCTGAAGTTTCCTTGGGATTGACTGCTAGTTCAGGCTGGGCCCTTCTCACATCCCACATCCTGGGATGAGACACACTGCCCACATGGGACTTGGGCCTCATGGCATCCTTGCACCCCATGCACAACCTGGGAGCTGCTGTCCCCTTGTCTTTCATTTGACCTCATACAAACCTCCATCCCACTGCCCCAGGAAGGGCCCTGAGCCAGCATGAGGGACAGGATCTCCCTGCCAAGGGTCTGGGGATCAGGGCTTGGCCTTTCTGCTTCATAACACAAAGGAGGCTTTTCTCAGCATCACAGCCACCATCCCAGTGCCTTTGCCTGCCTGTAACCATGGCTTCCAATTATCTGCTCTAACAAGTCCCTGGGGAAGCTTGCTTGTTAGTGGCCCTCCGTGGGGCCCATTAATACTCCAAGAAACTTCTCTGTTCCTTCTGACTTGGTCTTCTTGAGCACTTTGTGCCATCTTCTCTCTGCACTGGAGGTTGATGGACTCAGCAGCAAATGCCCCCATGGGCACATTACAGCGTAAGGAGCCCTCCTGTGCCTTGTGCCTTCCTGTCCTCTTCTTCAGGTGTTCAGAAATTGCACAACAAAATGAAAAGGTATCTGGAGAAAGCTTAAAGAACAAGATTACGATGGGCACTTAAGTAGTCTCCATATTTATTTATTTATTTATGGTTGTGTTTAAACAAGAAGCTAAAGCAGCACTTGGCAGTTGATACTGATCCAGGATGTCTCATAATGAGCTCTGCTCTGTCACTGTTGTGGACAAATGTCCTCCTCAACTTCCCCACCCCATTTCTACTGCCATTGGCCCCATGGGACTTGCATCATTTTTCCTCACATCACTCTTCTCCTCTGGAGTCACCTGCTCAATGTTAAACCTCCTTTGCACCAACTCCCACTAGCTTTTCTCAGAGAATCAGCTGCACGTGGGCAATGAAAGAGTTCTTGTTTTTGCCCACAAACAGAAAGAAACTTGATGCACTTAAACGAAAAGTAAAACACAGTGATTATCTGCATGCCTTGTCCAAGCTGCTCCTAATGGGGTTTGTCTTTCACAAAGAATATTTGTAGAAGAAATGAGTTAGACAGAGATAGGAAGGGATAGATATAATCACAGTAAAGGAGCTGAGAAAAGAGTCCGTCAGACTTTGGAGAGATGGAGCAGGTTCCAATAATCTCCCTGAAGGTCACTGGTCAGCCAGGCAGTTGGGAAGCATTTGAGTGAGCAATGTGCAGAGGATGGGGAAATGTGGAGAGCAGTGGGAAGAATGTGTGTGTCCGTATTGCCTGCTGAAAACATGCCCTTCAGCATGGTCATTAATTTAGGAGAGCTGGAGACCTCTGGAGGATGAGAGACATGAAATATGCAGCAGGGTAGAGCAGTTGCTGTGTCCTGCAAACACAGTTCTGGAAAACACTTTCATTTTTCAGGGAAATAAAAAAAAAAAAGTAGATACAAAATCCCCTCAAACACCACTGTTTTCAATTTAAAAAGAAAGTGGACATCTGAGAATATCAGAATTTGAGTAGTGTGTTATCGCATTTTCATTGTTTTCTATCTTTGTCTTCAATTCTGTGTTTCAATTTTGTTGACATAAACATCTTCCAGACTTGCAGCTTCAAAAAGAACACCTCTGTTTGTCTCTCCTCACAGGGAAGTGCTCCAAACCGAATCAGCTTGTGGGAACTTATCAAAATCCACTCCCATTTGCTGACATCTTTCTTCTCCTGGAGGCACCACTCTGGATAATGCCTTTCCTCCATCTTCCAGACATGGTTTCTTCATATAAAAAAGGAGGAGAGTGACTCTTCACATCATTTCTGAATATGGTAAAAGGTAAAGGATGAATGATAATAAACTAAAAGAGAGATTTACATTTGATGTTGGGAAGGCATTCCTTACATTTTGTAGATCATGATGTGAGGTGCAGGACGGGTGTGGAACAGGTAGCCCAGAGAAGTTGTGGCTGCCCCATCCCTGGAGATGTTCAAGATGTCAAGGGCCCAAGGCATCCAGATCTACCGTGTGACAGCCCTGACCACAGCAAGGGAGTCGGAATTAGATGGTCTTTAATGTCCTTCCAACCCAACTCATTCAAGGATTCTGTGACTCCTGTCACTTTCTTCCAAGTTGAAATCCCTTTTTTTAGGTATTCCCTGATCACCTCCTCTTTTACTCAGGGCACACGTGCATTGAACCAACGTTTCCCACCTGTCTCTGGCACCTAGGATTCCAAGAAGCCCAGGCCAACTGATTAACAGCAAGGGCAGGAAGGAAAGGAGTATCAGAGTCTTTTCCATGTCCTGTCTCACCAGGTTCCCTGTCCCATTCTACTCTGGGCCCACATTCTCCATAGCCTTCCTTTTGTAGCTTACATATTTCTACAAGCCCTTCTTGTCTGTGATATGCCTGGGCACATTCAATTGCAGTTGACCTCCAACATTCCTAAACTCATCTCAACAGGTACACTGGACAAAGTCTCTGCATTACTGCCAGCTGACCAGGTCTACCGTTCCCATCTGTCTGTGGAGAACATCTTCCACATGTTCTTCCTGATCAGGAAGCCAGGAATGGACACTGTTGGTCTCCTCTGTTTGCCATTTCCATTCATTCAAACCTGGCTGCTCTGCCATCCCCAGGCAGAGCTCAGTGCACTTTCACAGAGGGCATTTGCCCTTCCTTGTCTCCTCACACATCCATCGTAAAGACTCTGTATCCCCCTTGTGCTTCAGTTCAGTTGTGGAAGCCATTAAACCGTGTCCCCGTGGTACAAACAAGAGCTCAGGCCTGCAACTGTACAAACATTTCTAGCTCTGCATGTGCTGCTGTTCTAATAGTGTAAGAACACATAAGAAAACACCCTAATTGGAAAGCACCATTGAACATAGACTGGCAAGATAGCTCATCTTTGATTTTTGTATTCAGATGGTGGCATAAAGGCATAAGCTCCACTGTGGGGCTCAAGGTTGTCCAAGAAGCACGGGCACTCGTAGGGCATGGCTTTCCTGATGGCCTTGAGCTGCATTTGCAGCTGCATGGACAACTGCCATGCACACGGGAAGTCCACTCCTCCCTGTCCTTCTCCATGTGCCTTTTTTGTGTCAGCAAACACTCTCTGGTACGACTAACCATATGTCTGGAATTGCTGACTGTCCGCTGGATATTTGGTGGTTAATTCAGAAGATTTCAAAGCATAGACATGATGCTGTTGTCTTTCAGGAGCTGTTGGCCATGGAGACCCAGGGACATCTCAGGGGAGATGAGAGGAGAGGATGAAAATGACATCCTCTGCTGCTGATCTGGGCTGAGCTCCTGGGACACAGGGAACACCTACAAGTGGGCAGCGCTGCAGTGAGACAGCTGTGTCCAGGAGCAGCTCTTCTGCACAGAACAGCAGGGCTGGGGGAATGTTCTGCAGATGGCATGAAGATAGAAGAGAAAGGACGGAGAGATTACAGGATGTATGGGGTGTGAACAGCCTATGAGCTCACTGCAGGAGGACTGCTCACAGCTCTTGGCAAGGTAAGTCTTGCTACAGGCAATGCAGCTGCTTTTATTGGGCGATCACTGAATTTGAGACAACCCATAGGAGATCGGCCAGAAGACATACCATTCTTGCTAATCATGGAGAAGGAACTGCTCCAGCTGAGGGCTTCTGTGCTGCAGCGACAGAGCACAGCCCTGAGGGCTGCGTGCCCCAGGACGGCTGCAGGCTGTGCAGCCGGGAGTGCAGCCGGGTGCCCAGGGCTGTGGTGCAGAGCAGGGTCCCTGCTGTGCCCCAGGGGCTGTGTGCCAGGGCAGGGACTCTGCCGCCTGCCAGGCTCAGCACTCAGCCTGCCCGGGGAGCTGCCCAGGGCGCTGCGGGGAGACGTGTGGGGGGAAGGAGCCCCCCGGCAGGGCAGGGCAGGGGCCTTCTGCTGCCACAGCTGCTGCCTGGGGCAGGGGGATCACAGCTACAGTGCACCATAGGGTGTTTCCAAAGGTGTTTGCTCCTCTTTGCAAGAGGAGAGACAGGGCAGGGATTTTTCTTTTATACCCTAAGAGAAGGGAAAAGGATTGGAGGCAGAAATCTGAAGAGAGCAAGAAACTATGAACACATCTCTGAGTACCCTGAATTGTACCTTTCTCAGTCTGCTGTTATATGAACAATCTCCTCATGTTCTTTCAGCCTCTCCTCCCCCAAAGGACAGCAAGAGCTAAAATTATTGTCATTATCTGCAGTCATGAATAATGTACTTAGCCTCCAATCAAACAGATTTCTCTAACAAGTTGAAGTACATAGAAGTTAGTGTTAGGGGCCCTAAGAGCAGTTGGGGTAAAGAAAAGAGATGTGGAAACAGCTCCTGCGATAAAAATATCCAGGAGCCTGGGATATGATTAGGAAATGAGAGGAAACTAAATGCTCCTTAAGTTTCTACTTCTTACATGATTCTGAAGCTCGTGAAAATAAACTCATGCTATGGAGTTAAATGCATTTTCAAAGTGCTGCAGGAGGAGTGTCTCTGAGAATGTTATCGACTCATCATTATCTTCTGCACTCTGAACAGGACTCCATGCCCAGGAACCGCAGATGCCCAACAGCAGCTCCATCAGCGAGTTCCTCCTCCTGGCGTTGGCAGACACGCGGCAGCTGCAGCTCCTGCACTTCTGGCTCTTGCTGGGCATCTACCTGGCTGCCCTCCTGGGCAACGGCCTCATCAGCACAGCCGTAGCCTGCGACCACCTCCTGCACACCCCCATGTACTTCTTCCTCCTCAACCTTGCCCTCCTCGACCTGGGCTGCATCTCCACCACTCTCCCCAAAGCCATGGCCAATGCCCTCTGGCACACCAGGCACATCTCCTACGCAGGATGTGCTGCACAGGTCTTCTTCTTTCTCTTCTTCTTCTCAGCAGAATATTCCATTCTCACCATCATGTCCTATGACCGCTATGTTGCCATCTGCAAGCCCCTGCACTATGGAACCCTGCTGGGCAGCAGATCTTGTGCCACCATGGCAGCAGCTGCCTGGAGCACTGGGCTTCTCTATTCCCTACTGCACACTGCCAATACATTTTCCCTGCCTCTGTGCCAGGGCAATGCTGTGGATCAGTTCTTCTGTGAAATCCCCCACATCCTCAAGCTCGCCTGCTCATATGCCTACCTCAGGGAAGCTGGGCTTATCATGGCTTTTGTTCTTGTCTTATTTGGGTGTTTTGCTTTCATTGTCTTCTCCTATGTGCAGATCTTCAGGGCTGTGCTGAGGATACCCTCTGAGCAGGGATAGCACAGAGCCTTCTCCACAAGCCTCCCTCACCTGGCCGTGGTCTCCCTGTTTCTCAGCACTGGTATGGTTGCCTATTTGAAGCCCCACTCTGTCTCCTCCCCCTCTGTGGATCTGGTGGTTTCATTTCTGTACTCTGTGGTGCCTCCAGCACTGAACCCCCTCATCTACAGCATGAGGAACCAGGAGCTCAAGGATGCTCTGTGGAAACTGATGACCAAACGTCTTTTGAAAGCAATGAACTGCCCATCTTTATCTATATAGGACTTGTAATGCAGATTTTTATAGAAACAAGAAATCTTATTTTGGATTGTGTGGTGTTTTCTTTTTCTTTTTCTTTTTTTTCTTTTTTTCTTTTTTTTTTTTTTTGGTTCTGTTTGTTTTGTTCTGTTAAGAAAAATATATTAAACATTTTTTTTTCTTTTTTTCCCCATATTTCAACTTTTCAACTGCTTGAATGCTTTTCACTGAAATGTCATCACCCCTATCAATTCCTATTCAGCTCGTACGTGTGCAGTGTGACCCATACACTCTGTACATATGGAACCAGGCTCTGTGAATCTTAACAGAACAAAGGACATGCAATGACTTTGTCTGCCATTCTTCTTGTGAGACATTTCTGGAGCTACTGCGGTCAGTTGCACTCAGAAATCCACAATCCAGCAGGAAGCATACTGCTGTTAGTCGAACTGTGCGGTGACTACAGCCTGCAATAGCTGACGGGCCATCCCTTGGCTCTTGGCTGCGATCTGTGCTTTCAGGTTCACATCTGTCAGTGCCTCTGGCAGGCCAGCAGCAGCACCTGGTTTGCACATTGGTTGTCAGATTCCCTCTTCCTCAATCTCTGTGAGACCCTGAAGAGGAAAGGGTCTTGGATATGGGTTCTCATCTCAAAGGCTTAAAAATTTTACCTAAAGTCTTCCTTCAGTGCTTCTTTCATTTGCCACACAGAGGTGGGCACTGCCTCCAGCATGCCCTGGGGTAGCTGCAGTACGCATGAGAGCCCAGGAAAAGTTTCCCAGGACTCTCAGGAGACATTCTGAAGCATGAATTTGTAGGTAGGAGATGTGACTCTGGGGTAGCGCAGAGCTGCATGGCAGGCGGTGCAGGTTCTCCTGCAGAGCTTTGTGTCCCTCTCCTTCCTGAGTGAGGTGCAACTTGTGTCTCAGGAATGGAACAGCCAACAGTGGTGAGAAACTGTCCTAGAGAAGACTCAGTGTTGCATTGAGAGACAGAATTTAGTGGTGTGGTGGTGTTGAGCTGAACCTCAATCCCATAGCCCCTTAGCCTTGCAGCTCCTGAGGCTTGGTGGCAGTGCTGCTGTGTGGCGGCAAACACAAGCAAGGACACTCAGTGGGCACTTCTGTCATGCAGGTCGTTTCCACCACAGCAAGTCTATCGTTAGCGGAGATCTCCTCATGGCAGTGCCTGAAGGCTCAGGGCTTCTTTAAAAGTTGCTGCCAGGAACACTCCCAAGGAATGGACTGCACAGATTTTCAGACTTACTCTCCTACTCATGCTAAAACCGAGCTTTAATTGCTAGCATTAAAATGTGATATTTAATGCTAGCCCTCACAGTATTCCAAAGCAAAACACTGATCCGTAATGCTTGCCCATACCCTTACACTGTCCTGAAACGCTTAGCAGAACACCAAGACCTCTCACTAAACCTTTGCTTCATCTCTGGCCCAACATCTGATTTCTAACCCTTAATCCCTATCCTGAACACCCAACACCCACAGACCCCGTTCCTGTGCTCTGCCCTCCTCACCTTCAATCCCTCCCCTAACCCTAAACTTTGGATACTTGGCTCTTCAAGGCAGAGCAGGAATCGTGGAGTCTTTGAGCAAATGCATTTAGTGCAGTGATGAATGTGAGGTGATGTATGTACATGAGGTGACGTGTGACTGATCAGCTTGAGGCCATAAGGAGGAGGTGGGTCGGAATGCTGCGATGAGCTCAGCTCTACCTCAGGACCTCATGGGCCTGCAGGTGGCACGTGGCTGTGAAGGTGGCAGTGAGATCAGTTCTGTCTGTGGAGTTGATAGGCCAGCACCAGGAAGGTGCCACAGGAAGGAATGGTGTGCTCACTCCTGCCTGAAGCAGCTGTTGGTCAGCCCTTGACTTCTGGCTGGGATCTGTGCATACAGGATCACATCTGCGGTGTCCCTGAGAGGCTGACAGAAAGTGCCAGGTTGACATGTTGACAGTGGGATCCTCTCTGCCTAAACACCTGGTACGCCCCATAGAGGAAGGAGGAGGTTTTTGTGAGGGACTGTGATGACTCTTCTGTGTGAGTACACAACTCAACAGCAGGAGGACCTTGGAAGATGATGGTGACATTCCTTCTTCTCAGAAGAAGGGCTGGAACAGCACAGGAAAGCCTGCAGAGGAGAAGGCAGTGGGTGCTGATGAGGATGGAGGGCCCCAGCTGCAATAAGGTCTGAGTCCCATTGGTATGGTTTGTGAGGAGATTTATTATTCTCATGGTAATGGGGCCTCACTGCCTCCTTGCATCCCTGTGCCGAATCTGGGAGGTGTCACACCATTGTCCATCACATGCCTTAGAATTGGCCCCAACCCCACCAACCCTAGGACAAGCCCTGAGCCAGATATGATGGATCTCCCCTCAGGTGTCTGGATGTCAGGCCTTGGCCCTTCTTCATCAAACATACCAAGAGATTTCTCAGCACAATGTTTTACCTGACTGTAATCGTTGCTTCCAATTACCTGCTCTAACAAGTCCAAGGGGAGGCTGTGTTGCTAATGTCCCTCAGTGGGCCCCATTAGTACTCCCAGAACCTTCAACTTTTCCTTCTGACTTGACTTTCTCAGATGCTTACACCATTCTCCTCTCAGTACCTCAGGCTGATAGACCTAGCATCAAATGTACCACAAGTCTCTCTGAAGTGCAGAAAGTTGCAATGAGCCATGTCTGTTCCATCATGTGCTGGAAGTCAAGATTTATACAGCTAGTTGGAGTGGTTTCATAATGTACTAAAGGAAGAAGATTTCAAAGGGCACCCAATAGAAATGTTTTCTGATATGAAGCAGTGCATCTTGTTGCTTCTGGAGCATCATTCTCCCATTGATGTTGATCCAGAGTGTCTCCTAAGGAGATCTGCATAGGCAGGAAAAGCAATTGCTTGAGCTCTGACACAGTACGGACAACCTGACTGCTCACCTCCCCATGCCTGACGTGTCTGCTCTACGCCACCTGGCACTTGCATCACTTTTCCCTACAGCAGACTTCTCCACTGAAGTCTGCAGCTGGATGTTACAGCTCCTTTACACCGTTCCTTTACCTGCTTTCCTTAGAGAGCTGTCTGCACACAGGCACAGGATGTTTCTTCCTACTTTAAAACAAACAACACTAAAATTTTCCCTAAAACCAGAACATGCTCCTCAGCCATATTCCATCTGCATGGTTCACCTCACCAAATGGATAAGTACTTTACATAGATAGGTAGGAAATGATAAATATCAATAGGAAAAGCATATGACCTGAAGGTTAAATGATAAGTCAGCTCTGCTGCACTGTGTGACCACAAGCACCCCATGCAATCTCCAGGGGCCCCTGAGGTCCTGTCTGGGATGGGCAGCTGTCCGAGAGGATCTGCAGGAGACCAGAGCCCTCTGGAAGCTGTAGATGGAAGTTGGGAAGAGGGTCTCAGGGCAGTACACTGCCAACAGTTGTCTTGGTCCCTGTAGCTGCAGCCCAACCCAGCACACTAAATGCCCCCCAGACAAGTCAGTGTATCTGTGCAGGTGACCCAGCGCTGAAATGGCCACTGATAAGCCAAGTAACTCTGCCTTGTTCTCAATACAGATAAACATCCGTGAACTACTTTGGGTCATCGGTGTCAAACTCAGCCTGAAAGACTCAAGTATAGGTCAAAGTCACTGTGGTGAAACCCCTCATGTTGGGAAAATGTCCCCACCAAACTATGGAAATTAAAAAGGAACAGTGTGAAAAGACTCATCAGGTCAGTCCTTAGATGAAGGTTATGTACAGTTAATCTGCTTCGGAGGTGGAGAGCAAAAAGCATTGGTTTGTGCCTCAAATAACTAAAAGAGGCCTAACTCACTTAATCCATGAGCTAATGCAAACACTATCAGAGTGAAGGACACTGGTTTATGCCATAACATGAGGAAGAAAGTAGGTTGCTGGCCTATGAAACGTCATTCCTGTGCCATGACCAGTGCAGATAACGCTGGAGTAGAAGCTCCAGGCCAGCAGCAATATACTGAAGCCATGGTTCTAGCAGTAGGCTTTTTGAGCATCTGAGCACAAGTTCTCATTATCAAAATGAATGTGGAGGCCACCACTGCAAAAATGCTGCTTCACATCATCTTTTCTCAGTGGACTCTGCTGCACACCATCAAGTGCAGTATCAGAACCACTGGGCCAGCAGCTGGAAGGAGTCATTGTGGGGACAGGAAGCGCATCCCTACACCACTCATCCCAGCAGGGACGAGACAGGGCAGAGGAGCAAGGGAGAGGCAGGCTGAGGACAGGTGACTGGAGTGCTGATGCCAGGTCACTGTCACTGCAGCACCTGAATTGCCCCTGGAAGATGTGCAGGCCAGCAGCACTGGGAGGTCATTGAGTGCATCAGCAATGACAGCACTGGAGAGGGGAGGGTGAGGTGGCTGGCTGAGCCCCATCCAGGTGCTGGATGAAGGTCCTCTACGGTGCAGCCACCTATGGCAGGAGGGCAAGCAAAGCATGTTCCTTCTCATCCATCAATGCCTGAACACACAGCAATGCTCCGTAGCCCTTCTCCAGGACCAGCCCTCCTCCCACACAGCCTTGCCCAGGCTGGTGTGTCCATGCAGGCCTGGAAGCAGCTCCTGCTTCCCTCCTGCTTCCCTCCCCGTGCTCCCTGAGGGACCCTGAGCTGGTGGAGCTGCTCTGCAGAGCGAGGGAGCTGTGGTGCCCTGGGACACCGGTCTGGCCCTGTGCTGCTCAGGGTGGGAGACAGTCCCAACTGGATGGGATCTCTACTGCTGAGTCCCTCTCCATCTGCACTGATGGCTCAGCAGCACCACTGCAGAGCCCTCATTTGCTTGTGGGCCCCTCAGGTTCCCCTGTTCCTTTGGATCAATGGCCTGTCATTGCATATGGAAGACATTCGTTGCCTGCTCAGACTCTTACACTGTCCCTGAAGATCCCCTGGCATCTCCTGGCTGCTTCAGATTCCTTTCCAGGGCAGCATCTGCTATCAGCCTCACAGCTGCAGGGGCAGTCCCACACAGTTCTGTTCAAGACCAGTGAATGTTGGCTGGGCCATGTACAACCAAGAAGGGAGCTCTTGTCCATTCTTTGGTCCTCACAGATCACCCAGGGACTCTGAACCATACAGAACCGCAGGAAAGCAAGAGGACTTTCCTGAGGGCTTCTCCCTGTCTGTATTCCTGGCACAGCTTTGGAAGAGGCATTCAGTCGTCTGGCCCTCCCATGAACAGCCCCTTCTTGATGGTCCCAGAAGGTAGGCCAGCTGTGGCAGAGGGCTGCACACTGCCTGCCCAGCCTGCAGCCACAGGAGTGCCACCGTAGCGACAACAGCATTGTAACCAATTGCACCAGAACTGAGAGCAGACACAAATGCAGGGGCACAAGAGAACTGTTGGGAACTGTAAAGAGGGCAGCACTGAAAAGACCACGTCCTGCTGCAGCCCGTGGCTGTGGCTCCAGGGCTCCAGAAGCAGCAGCACAACTCAAAGGCAGCAGAGTCCCTACCAGGCACTGACAGACATCCCTCAGGGACACTGCTGCTCCGTGTGACATTTGTTTCTTAGGTCCTGAGCCTCTTCAGAGGATCCAGACCAGATGGGAGACAAAAAAAATGATCCTCTGTAGATATTATTATCTCTTCATATAACCTAGTTCTTTAAGTAGAATAGGTTCATCACATAGAAGTAAAAATAAGCAAACATAAAGACAGATGATGAATATAATTTCATTGGAATTAAATTTATTATACGTATGACAAACTGATATGAAGAAGAAACAGAAACACCACATAAAATCTATCAGGCTTTTCCTAAATTTTCTGTAGTCTTGAGAGCATGATGAACATCTTTCTGATAGTGAAACAGGGCATGTTGGAGTATCTTCCTGAGGGAACCCTTGAGCTCCTGGTTCCTCATGCTGTAGATGAGGGGGTTCAAAGCTGGAGGCACCACTGTGTATAGAAATGACACCACCAGGTCCAGGGATGGGGAGGATATGGAGGGAGGCTTCAGGTAGGCAAATATGGCAGTGCTGACAAACAGGGAGACAACAGCCAAGTGAGGGAGGCACATGGAGAAGGCTTTGTGCCGTCTCTGCTCAGAGGGCATCCTCAGCACGGCCCTGAAGATCTGCACATAGGACACAACAATGAAGACAAAACAACCAAAGACAACACAGAAACTAAAAAGGAGTAACCCAGCTTCCCAGAGGTCGGCATCTGAGCAGGAGAGCTTGAGGATGTGGGGGATTTCACAGAAGAACTGATCCACAGCATTGCCTTGGCAGAGAGGCAGGGAAAATTTATTGGCAGTGTGCAGCAGGGAATTAAGGAGCCCAGTGCCCCAGGCCGCTGCTGCCATGGTGGCACAAGCTCTGCTGCCCAGCAGGGTCCCGTAGTGCAGGGGCTTGCAGATGGCAACGTAGCGGTCATAAGCCATGACCGTGAGAAGATAATATTCTGCTGAAAACAAAAACAGGAAGAAAAAGACCTGTGCAGCACATCCTGCGTAGGAGATGTCCCTGGTGTGCCAGAGCGCATTGGCCATGGCTTTGGGGAGAGTGGTGGAGATGCAGCCCAGGTCGAGGAGGGCGAGGTTGAGGAGGAAGAAGTACATGGGGGTGTGCAGGCGGTGGTCGCAGGCTACGGCTGTGCTGATGAGGCCGTTGCCCAGGAGGGCAGCCAGGTAGATGCCCAGCAAGAGCCAGAAGTGCAGGAGCTGCAGCTGCCGCGTGTCTGCCAACGCCAGGAGGAGGAACTCGCTGATGGAGCTGCTGTTGGGCATCTGGTACTTCCGGGCTCCAGGACCTGTGTGCTCAAGAACCTGTCCAAGGAGTAGGAAAGTTAATGACAAGACATTCCATGTGGGAAATGTTCATTGTGGTCAGTGATGTGAGCTACATTTCATGCGGTTGATTTGGCCATGAGCACCTCTGTCCTTTTTCTCTCAAGGAAGCTGCCTTGTCCCTGTGTGTACATGGGAACGTGGTGGTGCTGTGGTGATTTTCTTTCTAGAATCTGTCAGATGAAACCCCTTCTAATGCAGAAGTGCTTTTCACCATCTGCATTACCAGTGCCAGAAATACATGGGTTGAAAATAAAAGTTAATGATGTTTTTTTTTCCTGCAAAGTCTGTTCCCACTCACCACAGCCAAGGAGTGTTCAATGAAGTCGGAAATCCTGAGCAGTTCTGCCGCACACATCGTGAATGGCAGAGAGAGCTGAGAGGCAAAGGGATTCACTGCTGCTTAGCGCAAGGTAAGGGGAGCGGGTTGGGCTTGTTTCCACACACTCTGAACTTGCAACTCTTGGAGACAAAGGGAGAATGTCTTCCCATGTTACCCTGAAAAGAAGCCAGTCCCTGCTGAGAGCAGTGGAAACCCCTGCCCATCACGGAATTCCCACCCTTTCTCAGGGGTCATCTGGCAAAAAACCACCAACCCCAGAGCATTTCCTTGCATATAACGTCTCTCCCCTTCGTCCCTGCACATTGATCTCGAGCCTGTGAGAAAAACTTACATCCTGGAGGTCAGCTCACAGCTCTGAAGGACACTTCAAGGAGATGTGTCCCAGTGGTGGCGTCTCATTAAGGGAAAGCCAACTCCTTCCCAGCCTCACAGACTGCACTGCACACAGCCCCAGGCAGTCACTCTCAGCCCCTGTGCACTGCAGAGGGTGATGGACACGTGCCTGGGGAGATGCTGCTCTGCTCTGCTGGAGCTCTGGCTGCACAGGAGGTGGTTCATGCACTGAACTCCATGGCCATGAGGGCAGAGGCATTTCTGGGTGGGAGCTTGCTCAGAGAAAGGTGTCTGCACTGAAGGGAGTAGTGTGGATTTTTCAGGTGAATTCTCCCTCTGGAAAAAATTGCTGTTCTTACTTTCCTCTCATTCCCTGATCATAACCCTGTTGCCTGCAGATTTTCCTTGCTGGAGATGTTTCCCTGTTCCATGTCTTGTACATGTCTGTGCTTACAGACAACTGCCCAGAATGTGTGCATTCCTATTTGCTGTTCAGAACCCATCCTGCTTGCAGAGCATTCTCTAGGTGCATGTTCATGTTTGCAGGTATAAAAGGGAACATAAGGGAATCCCAGTGAGTCCAACAATGTAAATATCTGCTTGCAGTGAGAGACTGAATGCACTTGAAGATTCTCACTCGATGTAGTCCAAAACAATTAATCCTTTTCTCTATCACCCTCTACATCTTTACCCTCTGTTTGAAGCAGGAAGCAGATACCATGGCAGAAAATCCCTCCTTTGACCTTCATAGTGGAAGGTCACCTGTGGTGCAGGGCACTTCTCCCTGCAGCGCCCTGGGCAGCTCCCCGGGCAGGCTGAGTGCTGAGCCTGGCAGGCGGCAGAGTCCCTGCCCCGGCACACAGCCCCTGGGGCACAGCAGGGACCCTGCTCTGCACCACAGCCCTGGGCACCCGGCTGCACCCCCAGCTGCACAGCCTGCAGCCGTCCTGGGACACGCAGCCCTCAGGGCTGTGCTCTGACACTGCAGCATGGAAACACTCAGTTGAAGGAGGTATTCCTCCACAATAAGCAAACACGGTGTGTCTTCAGCCTGATCTCCTCAGGGTTGTTTTAAATTCAGCGATCCCTCAGGAAATGCGGCTGCATTGCCTGTAGCCAGAGACTTACCTTGTCCAGAGCTGTGAGCAATCTTCCTCCAGTGAGCTCACAGCTTGCTCACACTTTTCTCTTCTATCCTCATGCCATCTGCAGAACGCACCCCCAGCACTGTTGTGCTGTGCAGAAGAGCTGCTCCTGGGCACAGCTGTCTCTCTGCAGCACTGCCCACTTGTAGGAGCTCCCTGTGTCCCAGGAGCCCAGCCCAGATCAGCAGCAGAGGATGTCATTTTTTCCTCCCCACTCATCTCCCCTGAGACGTCCCTGGGTCTCCATAGCCAACAGCTCCTGAAAGACAACAGCATCATGACTGTACTTTGAAATCTGCTGCATTAACCTCCAAATGTCCAGTTTACAGTGACCAATTCCTGACACATGGTTAGTCCTACCTGAGAGTGTTTGCTGTAACAAAAAGTGTGCACAGAACAGGATAGGGAGGAGTGAGACCAACAGTGTCTGTTTCTGGCTTCCTGATCAGGAAGAGCAAGTAGAAGGTGCGCTGTACAGACAGATGGGAGCCTCATGTTGTCAGGCCTTTGTCCCCTTTGGGGGCCCTTTTCACTGTAATGTCTGCTGCAAGGACGGCACTGCAGGCCATACACCATCCAGGACATCCCTGGAGGGCACAAATGGTAGCATCCTGACCATGCCATAGAGGAACCCAAAAGGAGAGATGCTCTGCTGGATCTCATACTCACCAGGAAGGAAGGGCTGGTGGGAAATGTGAAGGTCAAAGGGAACCTGGGCTGCAGTGGCCATGGAACTGTGGAACTGAGGAATCTGAAAGGAGGACAAAAGACAAACTCACACCTTTGGGCTTCAGCAGAGCAGACCTTAGCTTGTTCAAGTGTCTGTCGGGTATAGTCCAGCAGGGTAAGGCTCTCAGCTGAACAGGGTCAAAATATGTGGTAAATATCCAAGAAGCACATCTTCCAAGCAGAATCAGTCCATTCCAAGGAAGAGGAAGTCAAATAAAGATGTCAGAAGTCCTGCAGGAATGGTAATGTACTGACCTGGTCAAACCCAAACACAGAAGGGAAGCATACAGGCAGTGGAAGCAAGAAGAGGTCAGCTGGCAGCAATGAACAGACTGTCCATTGTACCTGCTGAGATGAGTTTGGGAATATAAGAGTTCAACTGCAATTGAATGTGCCCAGGCATATCAAAGACAAGAAGGTCTTGTAGAAGTATGTAGGTGACTAAAGGAAGGCTGGGGAGAATGTGGGCCCAGTGTAGAATGGGGCAGGGAACCTGGTGAGACAGGACGTGGAAAAGTCTCTGATACTCCTTTCCTTCCTGACCTCACTGTTGATTAGTTGGACTGGGCTTCTTGGAATCCTAGGTGCCAGAGACAGGTGGGAAATGTTGGTGCAAGACAGGTGAAAAGGAGGTGATCAGGGAATACCTAAGGAAACAGGATCCTGAGTGACAGGAATCAGAGAACCCTTGAAGGGCCTGGGTTGGAAGTGACCTTAAAGACCATCTCGTTCCAACTCCCTTGCTGTGGGCAGAGCTGTCAGCCGGTAGATCTGGATGCCTGGGGCCCTCGACATGTGCAACATCCCCAGGGATGTGTCACCCACTATTTCTTTGTGATTCCTGTTCCACACCTGTTCCATGCCCCACATCATGATCTTAGGAATGTTTGGAGTGTGTTTCAAATATCTAATGTCAGGTCACCCAGTGAGGCTCTGCAGTCTCTGCCCATGGTTTTCAAAATGCATCAGGAGCAAATGCTGAACAACTTGGTCTGTCCCTCTTTGTCCTGGGTTGGACGGCAGACGTCTGCAGGTTCCCTTCCAGCCTGAGTTACCTTGTGATCCTATGTCCTCATGGCCTGTTGCTGATGGGAAGAGAGCTGATGTTTCCAGAGCATGAAGCGTCCTGTGCAGCATGTGACCATCGAAAACAAGGTCTGAGTGCATGAAGAGATCAGAACCACAGTGTGACTCCGTCAGTGCAAAGACTGAGAGATGTCACAGAAGTTTCTGGGCAGGGAAGACTGAAAGATGTTCTTGTCAATAAAACTGAAGCAAAGTTTGAAGGCAAAGATAGAAATGAGCAAAAATGTGTTAACACACTTCTCAAGTGCAGAAATACTCCTAAGTTCTTTTTCTTTTTAAGTCATAACTTTGAGGCGATTTTAAGTAATTTTTATATGTATGTAGACCCAAAGTAAAGTGTGAGTAAAACCCAGAGTAAGGTGTGAGTCCACCCTTAGAAGAGTATGAGTAAAGCCTGCTAAGGTGTGCCTAAACCCAAAGCAAGGTGAGAGTAAACTCAGACTAAAGTGTGAGTAAAACCCAGAGAAAGGTATGAGTACACCCGGTGTCGAGTATGAGTAAATGTGGTAAAGTGTGTGTAAACCGGGACTAAACTGTGGCGAGACTTGCAGTTTAGCATGGGAAGACATGGAATTAAGTGTGATAAATCCTGGACTGAAGGGTGTGTATACATGGACAAAAGTGTGGTGTAAAGTGTGAGTAAACCCTGAGTAAAGAGAGAGTAGACCTGGGGTAAAATGTGAGTAAAACATTGGTACAGTCTGAGAAAAACCCAGAGTGAAGTGCGAGTAAAAACCGAGAGAAAACTGTGAGTAAGCTTGAAGTAAAGAGTGAATAAACCTGGAGTAAACAGTGAGTAAAAGCCAGAGAAAAGTGTGAATAATACCAATGCAACATGTGAGTAAAACCTAAGTAGAGAGTGAGTAAAACCAGGAGAAAAGTAAGAGTAAACCCAGAGTAATCTGTGACAAAACCCACAGTAACCTCTGAGAAAACCAAAAGAAAAGTGTGAGTAAAGTTGAAGTGTTAGTAAAGATGGAGTAAAGTGTTAGTAAACATGGAGTAAAGTGTGTGCAAAATACACAGTAAAGTGTGAGTACGCCCGAAGTAGAGTAGTGACTGAACCAAAAGTGTGTGAAAACCCAGAATAGAGTGCTAGTAAAACCAGGAGAAACGTAAGAGTAAACCTAGAGTAATGTGTGAGTAAAACATGAGTAAAGTGTGAGTAAAACCCGGAGAAAATGCTGAGTAATGTGTGGGCACACACAGAGTAAATTGTGAATAAAAATGGAGTCAAGTGTGAGTGAACATGGAGTAGAGGGAGAGTAAAAACCTGAGTAAGCTGTAGGAACACGGAGTAAAATGTGAGTGCACCCAGAGAAAAGTTAGAGTAAACCCAGAGTAAAGAGTGAGGAAACCAAAAATAATGCTTGAGTAAAATCCAAAATAAAGTTTGGATAAACCTGGAGTAAAGTGTGATTAAAGCTGGAGTAGAGGGAGAGTAAAACACTAAGTAAAAAGTGAGTAGACCTACAGTAAAGTGTGAGTAAACACTCCACAAAGTATAAGTAAACAAGAAGTAAGGTGTGAGAAAACACAGAGTAAAGTGTGAGTAAACATAAAGTAAAGTGTGAGTAAACCTTCTATAATGTGTGAGTAAACCATCAGTGAAGAGTGAGTAAAACCCGGAGTAAGGTATGAGTACAGCTGGACTAGAGTGTGACTGCAACCTGCACAGTGTGTGAGTAAACCCAGAGTAAAGTGTGAGTAAAACCTGAAAGAATTTGTGAGTCCACACCTGGAACAGAGTGTGAGTACATCAGTTGAGCAGTGTGTGTAATACCTGGAAAAAGCTAAGAAGAAAGCTTGAGTAATGCATGAATGAACCCAAAGTGTGAGTTTGAGTAACCCAGAGAAAAGACTGAGAAGAAGACAGAGAAAAGTGTGACTAATCTCAGAAGTGTGAGTAAACCTGGAGTAAAGTGTGAGTAATTCTGGAGTAAAGTGTAAGTAAAACATGAAGCAAGGTGAGAATACACCTGGAGTGAGTAAAACCAAGAGAAAAGTAAGAGTAAACATGGAGTAAACTGTAAATAAACTTGAATCAAAGTCTGAGTAAACCTGGAATAAAGTGTGAGTACATCCTGAAGTAAGGTGTGAATAAACCCGGTGTAAAGTGTCATGAAGTAAAGGGTGAGTAAAACCATGTGAGAGGTAGATGGTGTTTTTGCAGTGGAAATACCCAGTCACAAAGAAAGCTGCTGAACAGAGTAAGGTTGAGACTGGGGCGTTCCGACCTGAGTAGAATTGGCGCAGGCAATAGTAGGTAATTATATAGGGCAGGAGAGAGTCCGGTACAGGACAGAACTAGTGGGAAGATTGTTGATAATAATGTCCTCCTATTGCCATACAAAGTACAGAAAACACATAAAACAAAGGGTTGGTAACAGACACTGTATGGAGATGTCAGGTAGCAACAGCATAGGGAGGTTGTGAGCCTGAGACGCTCAACCAATGAGTGCCAGGAGAGGCTTTACCTGTGTCGGACCCAGGCTATATAACGGGATGGATTTCTCTGACTAGTTGTGTAATTTCTCCCTTGTCAGTAGGGAGTGTGCGCCCATTACTACACTAACGAATAAACTGCTCTTCACAGAGATCTTGGCTTGATTAGAAACTGTTGACCTTGAGCGTGTTTCTCACATAGATGTACAGGTGTGCCATCCCGGGCTGAGAGTGAGTTGGCAATAAATAGGTTCATCAAAAACAAGTTTGCAGTCAGAACCTCTTATAGCACAATCAGAATGTTGTGGACAGAGCAAGGCCATCTCATTTTTCACAAGATTCTCCTCCCCCAAGTCTCCAGCCTTCATTCTGTTGACATGGCAATGCTGTTCCAAGCCTTTGAGACAATTCCAGGCACACCTCAGGAAAAGTGTTTCTCCATGGTCTGCTACGTAACGCAGGACCTGAGGGCTGACACAACTGCAAGGAGAAAGGAGAACAGCGTGGTGCTGCAAAGAGAGCAGCACTGAAAAGACCCCGTCCTGCTGCTGCCCATGGCCGTGGCTCCAGGGAAGCAGCAGCAGCACAACTGAAAGGCAGCAGAGAGGGAGCGGCCACCAGGCGGTGAGGGGCAGCCCCACAGACAGCAGGGCTGCAGCTCCGTGTGGCAGTTGGGCTCTTGGTTCCTGTACCCCTCCTGTGTGCAGGGCTGCTCTCTGGGACCCAGAGGAGGTGGGAGCTGAGATCAATGATATTCTGATGATTTCTTTATTGATTCAAAGAGCCGGGTTACTTATGTCCATTAGGATTGCAGGACAGAAGACAAAGGTAGAAAAAAAAGAAGAAATGTGATGAACAGTATAGCTTTATTGGAATTAAAACTACCATAGGAACAACAAAGTAGGAGTGAGGGCAAAAAAGATGAAATAAAGGCAGTCCGAGCTTTTGCATTTTACTGGTGCCAAAGCAATTTATCTCCAAATAGTGTCCTGAGAGCTTGCTTGATCTCCTGGTTCCTCATGCTGTAGATGATGGGGTTCATGACTGGAGGCACCACCGTGTATAACACTGCCACCATCAGGTCCAGGGATGGGGAGGAAAGTGATGGGGGCTTCAGGTAGGCAAATGTGGCAGTGCTGACAAAGAGGGAGACCACAGCCAGGTGAGGGAGGCACGTGGAGAAGGCTTTGTGCCGTCCCTGCTCAGAGGGTATCCGCAGCACAGCCCTGAAGATCTGCACATAGGAGAAAAGAATGAAAGCAAAACACCCAAAGAACAAAAGGGCGTTGATCACAGTAAGCCCAACTTCCCTGAGATATGATTTTGAGCAGGAGAGCTTGAGGATCTGGGGGATTTCACAGAAGAACTGATCCACAGCATTGCCTTGGCACAGAGGCAGTGAAAATGTGTTAGCAGTGTGCAGCACGGAACTAAGGATCCCCGTGCCCCAGGCAGCTGCTGCCATGGTGGCACAAGCTCTGCCGCCCAGCAGGGTCCCGTAGTGCAGGGGCTTGCAGATGGCAACGTAGCGGTCATAGGACATGATGGTGAGAATTGAATATTCTGCTGCGAGGAAGAAGAGAAAGAAAAAGATCTGTGCAGCACATCCTGCATAGGAGATGTGCCTGGTGTGCCAGAGGGCATTGGCCATGGCTTTGGGGAGAGTGGTGGAGATGCAGCCCAGGTCGAGGAGGGCGAGGTTGAGGAGGAAGAAGTACATGGGGGTGTGCAGGCGGTGGTCGCAGGCTACGGCTGTGCTGATGAGGCCGTTGCCCAGGAGGGCAGCCAGGTAGATGCCCAGCAAGAGCCAGAAGTGCAGGAGCTGCAGCTGCCGCGTGTCTGCCAACGCCAGGAGGAGGAACTCGCTGATGGAGCTGCTGTTGGGCATCTGGTACTTCTGGGCACCAGGACCTGTGGGCACAAGAACCTGTCCAAGAAGTAGGAAAGTTAGTGACAAGGCATTCCATGTGGGTAATGTTCATTGTTGTCAGTGATGTGAGCTACATTTCATGCAGTTGGTTTTGCCATGAACACCTCTGCGCTTTTTGTCTCAAGGAAGCTGCCTTGTCCCTGTGTGTACATGGGAACGTGGTGGTGCTGTGGTGATGTTCTGTCCAGAATTTGTCAGATGAAATCACTTCTAATGCAGAAGTGCTTGTCACCATCTGCGTTACCAGTGCCAGAAACATGGAAGTTGAAAAGAAGAGTTTTAATGATGTTTTTTTCCTGCACAGACTGGTCCCACGCACCACGGCCAGGGAGTGTTTAAGTCAGAAATCCTGAGCAGTTCTGCCGCACACTTCGTGAATGGCAGTGAGAGATGAGAGGCAAAGGGTTTCACTGCTGCTTAGTGCAAGGTAAGGGGAGCTGGTTGGGCTTGTTTCCACACACTCTGAACATGCAGCTCTGGCTGCACAGGAGGTGGTTCGTGCATTGAACCCCATGGCCATGAGGGCAGAGGCATTTTGGGTGGGAGTTTGCTCAGAGGAAGGTGTCTGCACTGAAGGGAGTAGCATGGGTTTTTCAAGTGAATTCTTCCTGTGGAAAAAAATGCTGTTCTTACTTTCCTCTCATTCCCTGATCATATCTCTGATGTCTGCAGATTTTCCTTCCTGGAGATGTTACCCTGTTCCATGTCTTGTACATGTCAGTGGTTACAGACAACAGGTCAGAATGTATGCATTCCTATGCTGTTCAGAACCCATCCTGTTTGTAGAGCACTACCTACGTGCATGTTCACATTTGCAGCTATAAATGGGAACATAAGGGAGCCACATACAGTTCAGCAAAGTGAATTAATGTTTACAGAAGGTAGAGAGACTGATTGAATTGAGGAATTCTCACTAGATGTACTCAAACTTAATAAATCCTTTTCTATTTCTCAGTCTACATCCTTATGTTCCAGTAGGAGCAGGAAACAGAAAATATGGCAGTAAATTCCTCCGCTGTCTTTTATCATGGAAAGTGCATCATGAAGCAGCGTAGCTGTGATCCCCCTGCCCCAGGCAGCAGCTGTGGCAGCAGAAGGCCCCTGCCCTGCCGGGGGGCTCCTTCCCCCCACACGTCTCCCCGCAGCGCCCTGGGCAGCTCCCCGGGCAGGCTGAGTGCTGAGCCTGGCAGGCGGCAGAGTCCCTGCCCCGGCACACAGCCCCTGGGGCACAGCAGGGACCCTGCTCTGCACCACAGCCCTGGGCACCCGGCTGCACCCCCGGCTGCACAGCCTGCAGCCGTCCTGGGACACGCAGCCCTCAGGGCTGTGCTCTGACGTGGCAGCACCAAAGCCCTCAGCTGGAGCTTTTTCCCTGATAAAGAAACACAGAGCATCTGAAGCCTGATGTGCTATGGGATGTCGGAAACTTACTGAACCCTCCAGGAAAAGGGCTGCTCTGCCTGCCGCGAGCAACTTACCTTGTCAAAGTCTATGAGTAGTGCTCCTGCATGAAGTCACAGCCGGCTCACATCCCACACATCATGTAAGCTCTATCTACCTTCTCTCCACCCCATCTCTTGCAGATCATGTCCACTGTCCTTTTGTGCTGTACAGAGGAGATGATCCCAGGCATGGCTGTCTTTCTGCAGTGCTGCCCACTTGTATGATTTCTCAGTGTCCCAGGAGCCCGGCCCAGCTCAGCAGCAGAGGAGGTGATTTCATCTCTCCCTGGAGATATCCATGGCCCTCATGAGCTGACAGCTCCTGCAAGGCAGCAGGGTCATCACTGCAGAACGTACTTCAAAGTCAGCTCAATTAATCAACATGCCCAGTGGATTCCAGAAGCACAGTTGTTCCCACTGAAAGAAGTTTGACCATGAGAGAAGCAAATGCCAAATCTGGAAACCTGTTCTCATGACCCATAACAGATATGACACACAGAGAAGGATGCTAACAGGAACACCAACACATGCTGTGCTAGAACTCTTTGTACAGTTGCAGGCTTGAGCTCTTTTTTGGACCACAGCTACACAGTTAAATTGCTTACACAACTGGGCTGCAGGACAAGGGTGATAAAGAGTCTTTATGATGGATGGGCGAGGAGACAAGGAAGGATGACCGCCCTCTGTGAGAGTGCACTGAGCTCTGCCTGGGGATGGCAGAGCAGCCAGGTCAGAGTGAGTGCAAATGGCCAACAGAGGAGCCCAACAGTGTCTGTTCCTGGCTTCCTGATCAGGAAGAGCAAGTGGAAGGTGCCCTCTACAGACAGATGGGAGCCTCATGTTGTCACGTTGTTGTCTCCATTGGGGACCCTTTTCACTCTAGTGTCTGCTGCAGGGACAGCACAGCAGGGCATACGGCATCCAGGACATCCCTGGAGAGCACAGATGGCAGCTTCCTGACCAAGCCATAGAGGAACCAAAGAGGACAGTTGCTCTGCTGGATCTCATACTCACCAGGAAGGAAGGGTTGGTGGGAAATGTGAAGATCAAAGGGACCCTGGGCTGCAGTGGCCATGGGATTGTGGAGCTGAGGAGCATGAAGGGGGGCAAAAGACAAGCTCACACCTTTGGGCTTTAGTGAAGCACACCTTGGCTTCTTCAAGTGTCTGTCAGGTACGGTCCAGCACGGTAAGACTCTCAGCCGAATAGGGTCAAAAAAATGTGCTAATGATCTAAGGATACTGCTTTCAAGCTGAATAAATCTATTCCAAGTAGTGGAAGCCAAGTAAAAATGTCAGAAGTCCTGCAGGAATGGTAATGGATTGCCCTGAACAAACCCAAACACAGAAAGTAAACAGTCAGGGAAAGGAAGCAAGAAGAGGTCACCTGGCAGCAATGCAGATACTTTGTCCAGCGCACCTGCTGAGATGAGTTAAAGAATCAGAGTTCCTCTGCCCAGGCATATGAAAGACAAGAACTGCTTGGAGAAATATGTAGGTGACAAAAGGAAGGCTAGGGAGAATGTGGGCCCACAGTAGAATGGGGCAGGGAACCTGGTGAGACAGGATATGGAGAAGTCTCTGATACTCCTTTCCTTCCTGACCTCACGGTTTATTAGTTGCACTGGGCTTCCTGGAATCATTTTTTAATTATTATTATTATTATTATTTTTTCCATAAAGGCCAACATTTTCCACCACTTTGTTTGCAGGACACAGATGCCTTCAGGTACAGGGACACAGACAGCGGTGCCAGTGCCAATGCCCTGTGACTAATGCCCAGCGTCCTCCGCTGATCTACCCTGCTGCGTATTTCATGTCCCTCATCCTCCAGGGATCTCCAGCTCTCCTAAATTAATGACCATGCTGAAGGGCATGTTGTCAGCATGCCACCTGGACACACACTCTTCCCACTGCTCTCCACATCACCCCATCCCTTGCACATTGCTCAATCAAATACCTCCCAATTATCTGGCTGATTTGTGACCTTCAAGGAGATTATTGGAACCTGCTCCATCTCTCCGAAGTCTGATGGACTCTCTTGTCAACTCCTTCACTGTGATTATATCTATCCCTTCCTATCTCTGTCTAACTCATTTCTAGTGCAAATATTCCCTGCAAAAGACAAACACCATTAGGTGCAGATTGGACAAGGCATGCAGTTGATCACGGTGTTTTTCTGTTCATACAATTGAATGACATCGCTTTCTGTTTGTGGGCAAAAAAAGAGAAATCTTTCATTGCCCACATGGAGCTGGTTCTCTGAGGAAAGCCAGTGGGAGTTGGTGCAAAGGAGGTTTAACAGTGAGCGGGTGACTCCAGAGGAGAAGGGTGATGTGAGGAGAAAGAGGAGAAGTGATGCCAGTCCCATGGGGCCAATGGGAGTATAAATGGAGTGGGGAAGTTGAGGAGGACGTTTGTCCACACAGTGTCAGAGCAAAGCTCATTAGGGGACATCTGGAGTCAGAATCAACTGCCAAGTTGTGTTTTAACTTATTGTTTAAACGCAACCATAAATAAATAAATAAATAAACAAACAAACAGACTTAAAAATTCCCATCAATCTCTTCCTCCTTAAGCTTTCTCCAGATACCTCTCCAGTTAGCTGTACAAGTTCTGAACACCTGAAGAAGATGACAGGAAGGCACAAGGCACAGGAGGGCTCTTTAGGTTGTAATGGGCCCCAAGGGGCTTTTGCTGCTGAGTCCATCAACCACCAGTGCAGAGAGAAGATAGCATGAAGTGCTCAAGAAGACCAAGTCAGAAGGAACAGAGAAGTTTCTTGGAGTATTAATGAGCCCCACTGAGGGCCACTAACAAGCAAGCTTCCCCAGGGACTTGTTAGAGCAGATAACTGGAAGCCATGGTTACAGTCAGGCAAAGGCACTGCAATGGTGGCTGTGATGCTGAGAAAAGCCTCCTTTGTCTTATGAAGCAGAAAGGCCAAGCCCTGATCAGGGCTGACCCTTGGCAAGGAGATCCTGTCCCTCCTGCTGGCTCAGGGCCCTTCCTGGGGCAGTGGGATGGAAGATTGTAGTATGCCAAATGAAAGTCAAGGGGACAGCAGCTCCCAGGCTCTGCATGGTGTACAGAGGTGCTGTGAGGCCCAAGTCCCATGCAAGCAGTGTGTCTCATCCCAGGATGTGGGATGTGAGAAGGGCCCAGTCTGAACAAGTAGTGAATCCCAATGAAACTTTGAACTTCAGATCTCTCAGTTCTAGTGCCCTCCTTTGGACAGTCTCCAATAGCGCTATGTCTTTTATGTTCTGCGGTGCCCAGAAGTGCACCCAGTGCTCCAGGTGAGGCTGTAGCAGTGCAGAGCAGAGAGGGACAATCCCTTCCCTCACCCAGCTGGCAGTGCTGTGCTCAATGGACCCCAGGAGACGGTTGTCCTTCCTGGCTGCCTGGGCACACTGCTGACTCACGCCCAATTTGCCGTTGACCAGGACCCCCAGTCCCTTTCAGTGGGACTGCTCTCCAGCATCCCATCCGGCAGTCAGTGTGTATGTCCAGGGTTGCCCCTTCCCAGGTGCAGAATCAGGCACTTGTTCTTGTTATGCTTCATGCAGCTGGTGCTTGCCCAGTTCTCTAAGTTCTCCACATCTCTCTGTTGCCGCAGTGGAGGCGACAACTCCTCCTCATTTGGTATCATCAGCAAACTTGCTCAAAACATTTTCTAGCACAACATGCTAGTCATTCGCAAAAATGTTAAAGAGAAGTGGCTTTAAAATTGAGCCCTGGGGAACCCTGCTAGTGACCGTCCGACAGCCTGATGGAACCCCATTTACTGTAAGCCTTTTGGCCCCACCCATCCACTCATTATGTTTCTGTCTATGCCGTATGCATACTTTTTTTTCCAGACGGATACTGTCAGGAACAGTATCAAAAGCTCTACTGAAGTCCTCAAGGATAACATCAACTGGCTTCCTTTGGTCAACTACATGGGTGACCTTGTCATTAAAGGACATTAAGTTAAACAGGACATCCACTCATGAGCTCGTGTTGGCTGTGACCAATGACAGTATTGTCCTTCAGGGCTTTTTCAGTAACTCCCCGCATCATTTTCTCCATGATATTACCAGGCACTGGAATGAGACTGACAGGTCCATAATTGCCCATGTCATCTTTCTTTCCTTTTCTTACAATGAGGCAACATTTGCCAGCCTCCTGTCAACTGGGAACTGGCGTGACCCTAGACTTACTCTGATGCCATTCAAATGTGAGCCTCGAACATACTGAGTTGTCCTCAGTGAAAGAATGTAAGTGTTTCAGAGCTTTGTAACGCCTTGAATGGCAGGGTGTGACACAGACCGAGCAGAGAGGAAGGTCTTGCTCTTCTGTTGTGAGCTCATCCATTTGGTCAGCAGAATAACACGACATGCTCCATGGGGACAGATACAAAAGGCACACTGGGTGCCCTAAGCACAGGGCTGTGGTGGCATTTAGGATGGCCAAGAATACCTCCCTTCTGGCCCTCAGCTGATGCTCAGGAAGGAGGTGTCTATCTCAGAGATTTTCCACCACACTTCACAAGCACTAGCACACAACTAGGATCAGCCCAGGCACCTTGGGCATCTCTGAGTGTGTCTGTGTGAGCAATGGAGTCCCTGCTGAATGAAGACCAAGCATTCAGATGAGGGGCTCACAAACAGACACCTCACTGTACACACTGGAACTCAACTAAGAGATCTCTCGGCTCCCATGGACCTCAGGGGAACTGATCCCATTTCAGCCCCAGGGTTTCCATCAGCTGATGAGATGCTGAACCCTACGGTTGGGATGAGATGGTCGGATAGTAGTAGGACAAAGGGAAATGGCTTGAAATTAGAGGGAGGAGATTTTGGTTTCATGTTAGGAACAAATTGTCTACTCAAAGGAAGTGGAACAGGTTGCCCAAAGATATTCTGTGTGCCCCATCCTTGGAGGCATTCAAGGTCAGGATGGATGGTATCCTGGGCAGCCTGATCCGGAGGTTGGCATTCCTGCCCGTGGCTGAGGGCATGGAACTAGGTGCTCTTTAATGTCCCCTCCAACCGAAACCACTGTATGATTCTGTAATCTTATGCCTGCACTGCCTCAGCTCTACCACTGCCCAGAACAGGGGTACTCAACCCCTCCCAATCCTTGTCTGTCTGTCTGTCTGTCTGTCTTTCTTCCAATGCATCATGAGCAGAAGTTTCCACATTTGGCATTTGTTTCTCTCATGGTCAAATTTCATTTAGTAGGAACATCCATGTTTTTGGAATCCAGGGGACTTGCTTGTTAATGGAGCTGACTTGGAAGGATGTTCTGCAGTGATGATCCTGCTGCCTTGCAGGAGCTGTCAGCTCAGGAGGGCCATGGATATCTCCAGGGAGAGCTTTGGGGAGAATGAAATCACCTCCTCTGCTGCTGATCTGGGCTGGGCTCCTGGGACACAGGGAGATGATATAAGTGGGCAGCACTGCAGAGAGACAACTGGGCCCAGGAGCAGCTCCTGTGCACCACACAGCAGGGCTGGGGGCATGATCTGAAGGTGATGGGGTGGAGAGAAGGATGAGAGCTTACAGGCTTTGTGGAGAGTGACCAAGCTGTGAGCTCACTGGAGGCTCACTGCTCATTGGCCTTGACTCGGTAAGTTGCTCGCTGCAGGCAATGAATCAGATTTTCCTAGATAGGTCACTAAATCTGGGACATCCCATAGCATATCAGGCTTCAGACACTCGGTGTTTCTTTATTGTGGAAAAAGACTTGCTCCAGATGAGGGCTTCCATGCTGCAGCATCAGAGCACAGCCCTGAGTGCTGCAAGATCCAGGATGGCTGCAGGCTGTGCAGTTTGGGTGCAGCCAGGTGCCCAGGGCTGTGGTGCAGAGCAGGGTCCCTGCTGTGCCCCAGGGGCTGTGTGCCGGGGCAGGGACTCTGCCGCCTGCCAGGCTCAGCACTCAGCCTGCCCGGGGAGCTGCCCAGGGCGCTGCGGGCAGACGTGTGGGGGGAAGGAGCCCCCCAGGAAGGCAGGGCAGGGGCCTTCTGCATGCCACAGCTGCTGCCTGGGGCAGGGGGATCACAGCTGCACTGCACCCCAGAGTGTTTCCAAGAGCTCGTTGCAAGAGGAGAGACAAGGAAGGGATTTTCTATTTTCTGTTCTTAAGGAAGGGGAAAGACTTGGAGGCAGAAATCTGAAGGGAGATGTGAATTATGAACACATCTCTGAGAATCCTGAATTGTACCTTTCTCAGTCTGCTGTTATATGAGAAATCTCCTCGTGTGCTATCAGCCTCTCCTCTCCCAAAGGGCAGCACCAGCTGAGATATTTTTTTTTTTATTTTATTTATTTATTTATTTATTTATTTCCTACAGACATGAACATGGAACTACCTTGCAAACAGGCAGCTTTCCCTATGAGAAACTGAAGTGCATAGCGTTAGGGATGGGCGCCCTGAGTGCAGACAGGGTAAAGACATGAGACATGGAAACAGCTCCTATGAGGAACATATCCAGGAGGCTGGGATATGATTAGGAAACGAGAGGAAGGCTAAAGCTCCTTCAGCTTCTACTTATTATAGAATCATGAACCTCATGAAGTTAAATTCAAGTGATGAAAATGAATAACACTGTCCTAAAAGAAAAAAAGTCTTTATAAAATGGTGGGATGAGTGTCACTGAGAATTGCCTTGTCTTGTCATTATCTCCTGCACCCTGAACAGGACTCCATGCCGAAGAACCGCAGATGCCCAACAGCAGCTCCATCAGCGAGTTCCTCCTCCTGGCGTTGGCAGACACGCGGCAGCTGCAGCTCCTGCACTTCTGGCTCTTGCTGGGCATCTACCTGGCTGCCCTCCTGGGCAACGGCCTCATCAGCACAGCCGTAGCCTGCGACCACCGCCTGCACACCCCCATGTACTTCTTCCTCCTCAACCTCGCCCTCCTCGACCTGGCCTGCATCTCCACCACTCTCCCCAAGGCCATGGCCAATGCCCTCTGGGGCACCAGGCACATCTCCTACGCAGGATGTGCTGCACAGGTCTTTTTCTTTGTCTTCTTCCTCTCAGCAGAATATTCCCTTCTCACCATGATGTCCTATGACCGCTACGTTGCCATCTGCAAGCCCCTGCACTACGGGACCTTGATGGACAGCAGAGCTTGTGCCACCATGGCAGCAGCTGCCTGGGGCGCTGGGCTTATCAATTCTCTGCTGCACACTGCCAATACATTTTCCCTGCCTCTGTGCCAAGGCAATGCTGTGGATCAGTTCTTCTGTGAAATCCCCCACATCCTGAAGCTCTCCTGCTCAAAATCCTTCAAATCCTACCTCAGGGAAGTTGGGTTTCTCCTTTTTAGTGTCTGTTTAGCCTTAGTGGTTTTTGTCTTCATTGTTGTGTCCTATGTGCAGATCTTCAGGGCCGTGCTGAGGATGCCCTCTGAGCAGGGACGGCACAAAGCCTTCTCCACGTGCCTCCCTCACCTGGCCGTCGTCTCCCTGTTTCTCAGCACTGGCTCTTTTGCCCAAATGAAGCCCTTCTCCAACTCCTCCCCATTCCTGGATCTGATGGTGTCATTTCTGTATTCTGTTTTCCCTCCAACGCTGAACCCTATAATCTACAGCATGAGGAACAAGGAGATCAAGCATGCTCTCAGCAAAGTGTTGCAAAATGTGCACTATTCCAGCTTCAATAAAATGCGCATCTGCCTCACATGATTCCCAGGGATGGTTCTTTATACTTTATGTATGTTTGATTTTGTGTGTGTGTGTGTAAGTGTGATACTGTAATCTGTAAAAATGTTGCAGTCTATTCCACTTCTTCTTTCCCTTCCACTTTCTGTTTTCTCACACCAAGAGCTCGTGTAAACATGGAACCAGGCTCCCTGAATAAGTTAAAAGATACTTAAAAAGCTTTCAAATAGTACTTTTCCTTTGGTCTTCTTCCTTCCTGCCTCATTTGGATGTGGGGGGGGTACAGCCACGGACATTACATATGATGTTTGGAAGGCATTCCTTCCATTGCATAGATCATGATGTGAGGCACGGTACAGGTGTGGAACAGGTAGCCCAGAGAAGTTGTGGCTGCCCCATCCCTGCCGATGTTGATGATGTCAAGGGCCCCAGGCATCCAGATGTACCGGCTGACAGCTCTTCCCACAGCAAGGTAGTTGGAACTGGATGGAACTGGTATTTATGGCCCCTCCAACCCAATCTGCTCAAAGATTCTGTGACTCCTGTCACTCTTCCAACTCAGGATCTTGTTTGCTTAGGCATTCCCTATCTACTCCTCTATCACCAAGGGCACATCTGCCTTGCACCAACGTTTCCCTCCTGTCTCTGGCACCTAGGATTCCAAGAAGCCCAGTCCAACTAATAAACAGTGAGGTCAGGAAGGAAAGGAGTATCAGAGATTTTCCATGTCCTGTCTCACCAGGTTCCCTGCCCCATTCTACGCTGGGCCCACATTCTCCCCAGCCTTCCTTTTGTAGCCTACATCTTTCTACAAGCCCTTCTTGTCTTTGATATGCCTGGGCACATTGAATTGCAGTTTAACTCCAACATTCCTAAATTCATCTCAGCAGGTACGCTGGACAAAGTCCCTGCATTGCTGCCAGGTGATCTCTTCTTGCCTCCACTCCCTGTCTGCTTCCTTTCTGTGTTTGGGTTTGACCAGGCCAATCCATTACCATTCCTGCAGGACTTCTGATATTTTTACTTGGCTTCCACTTCTTGGAATGGACTTACTCTGCTTAGAAGCAATGATCCTGAGATAGTTACCACATTTTTTGACCCTGTTCACCTGAGAGCCTTACCCTGCTGGACTGTACGCGACAGACACTTGAACAAGCCTAGGTCTGCCCTGCTGAAGCCCAAAGGTGCGAGCTTGTCTTTTGCCCCCCCATTCAGGCTCCTCAGCTCCACCATCCCATGGCCACCGCAGTCCAGGTTCTCTTTGATTCTTCACTTTCCCCACAACCCCTTCTTTCCTGGTGAGTATGAGATCCAGCAGAGAACCTCTCCTCCTTGGTTCCTCTATGGCTTGGTCAGGAAGCTGCCATCAGTGCTCTCCAGGGATCTCCAGGGTGGCATATGTCCTTCTGTGCTGTCCCTGCAGCAGACACTAGAGTGAAAAGGGCCCAAAATGCGGTCAAGAGCCTGACACCATGAGGCTCCCATCTGTCTGGAGAGGGCACCTTCCACTTGCTCTTCCTGATAAGGAAGCCAGGAACAGACACTGTTGGGCTCCTCAGTTGGCCATTTCCTTTCTCTCTGACCTGGCTGCTCTGCCATCCCCAGGCAGAGCTCAGTGCACCCTCACAGAGGGCAGTCGCCCTTCCTTGTCTCCTCGCCCATTCATCATAGAGACTCTGTATCCCTTTTGTGCTTCAGTCCAGTTCTGGATGCCATTTAACCGTGTCCCTGTGGTCCAAAGAAGTGCTCAGGCCTCCTACTGTACAAAAATTTCTAGTTCAGCATGTTTTGGTTTTCTCATTAGTGTAAAAACAAGTAAGAAACCACCCTAATGGGGAAGCACCATTGGATTTAGCCTGGCTGGATAGCTCATTTATGATATTTGTATTCAGAAGATGGTAAATAGACATTAGATCCATTGTGGGGCTCAGGCTTGTCCAACCAGCACAGACACTCTTAGGGCATGGCTTTCCTGAAGGCCCTGTGCTGCATTTAAAACTGCATGTGAGTGTGCTGGACAGCCCAGGGAACTGGCATGACACTCGGCTGCTTCTGATGCCATTCATGTAAGAGCCCACTAAAACTGAGGTTTCATCAGTTGAATAACCATGTGTGTTAGCTTTGTAGTGCCTTGAGGTCCAGAATATGCAGCTGTTGAAGAAGAGAAAAAGATTTGGCTCTGCTTTCATGAGCTCATCCATTTAGTCAGCTGCATAACTCTGCATACTCTATGGAGACAAGTGGAAAATGCACACTTGAGCACCCCAAATGCAGGGGTCTGTTGTCATTTAGGATGGCCAAGAATACCTCTATCTCCTCTCTGGCCCTCAGCTGATGCTCAGAAAGGAGGTGTCTATCACAGGGATTTCCCACACACTTTACAATCACCAACACACATCCAGGTGCACTGATGGCACCTTGGTCACCACCCAGGGTCTGTGTGTGAGCAACTGACTCCCCGCTGAAGGACCAAGGACTCAGAGCAGGAGCTCACATGCAGGCAACTCCTTGTGCACACCTGAACTGAACCAGAGGAATCTCAGCTCCTGTGGCTCTGTGGAGAGCTGAATCCCATTTCAGGCCCAGGGTTTCCATCTAGGGATGAGATGCCTGCAACTGCCTCAGCTGGATCACTGCCCTGCCCTCCTGGGCAGCAGAGCTTGTGCCATCATGGCAGCAGCTGCCTGGGGCACTGGGGTTCTCTATTCCCTGATGCACACTGCCAATACATTTTCACTGCCACTCTGCCAAGGCATTGCCATCAACCAGTTCTTCTGTGAAATCACCCAGATCCTCAATCTCCTGCTCTGTTTCTTACCTCAGGGAATTTGTAATTATCATATTTAGTACCTTAATATTTTTTGGATGTTTTGCTTTCATTCTATTCTTCTGTGTGCAGATCTTCAGGGCTGTGCTGAGGATGCCCTCTGAGCAGGGACGGCACAAAGTCTTCTCCACGTGCGTCCCTCACCTGGCCGCAGTTTCCCTGTTTGTCACCAATTGTATGTTTTTCTAACCTACCTGAAGCCTCCCTCCATCTCGTCCCCATCCCTGGACCTGGTGGTGGCAATGTTATACACAGTGGTACCTCCAGTCATGAACCCCATCATCTACAGCATGAGGAACCAGGAGATCAAGCAAGCTCTCAGGAAACTCTTTGGACATATATTGCTACGGCATCAGTAAAATGGAAAACTCAGACTGCCTTTATTTCATCTCTTTTGCCCCCACTCCCTCTTTGTTGTTCCTATGGTAATTTTAATTCCAGTGAAGCAATACTGTTCATCACATTTCTTCTTTATTTTCTACCTTTGTCTTCTGGGTGGCAATCCTAATGGACAAGAGTAATCTGGCTCTTTGAATCAATAAAGAAATCATCAGAATATCATTGATCTCAGCTCCCACCTCCTCTGGATCCCAGAGAGCAGCCCTGCACACAGGAGGGGTGCAGGAACCAAGAGCCCAACTGCCACACGGAGCTGCAGCCCCGCTGTCTGTGGGGCTGCCCCTCTCCGCCCAATGGCCTCTCCCTCTCTGTTGCCTTTCAGTTGTGCTGCTGCTGCTTCCCTGGAGCCACGGCCATGGGCAGCAGCAGGACAGGGTCTTTTCAGTGCTGCTCTCTTTGCAGCACCACGCTGTTCTCCTTTCTCTATGCAGTTGTGTCAGCCCTCGGGTCCTGCGTTACGTAGCAGACCAAGGAGAAACACTTTTCCTGAGGTGTGCCTGGAATTGTCTCACAGGCTTGGAAGAGCATTGCCATGTCCACAGATGGAAGGCTGGAGACTTGGGGGAGGAGAATCTTGTGAAAAATGAGATGGCCTTGCTCTGTCCAAAACGTTCCCATTGTCGTATAAGAAGTTCTGACTGCAAACTTGTTTTTGATGGACTTCTTTATGGCCAACTCACTCTCAGCCCGGGATGGCACACCTGTACATCTATGTGAGAAACACGCTCAAGTCAACAGTTTCTAATCAGGCCAAGATCTCTGTGAAGAGCAGTCTATCCATTATTGCAGTATCCATTATTGCACACACCCTCTACTGACAAGGGAGAAATTGTACAACTAGTCAGTGAAATCCATCCCATTGTATACCCTGGGTCCAACACAGGTGAAGCCTCTCCTGGCACTCATTGGTTGAGCGTCTCAGGCTCAAAACCTTCCGATGCTGGTGTTACCTGGCATTTCCATACAGTGTCTGTTACCAACCCTCTGTTTTTAGGTGTTTTCTGTACTTTGCATGGCTATAGGAGGACAATATTATCAACAGCCTGCCCACTAGTTCTGTCCTGTACCGGGCTCTCTCCTGCCCTATATAATTACCTTACCTAGTATTGCTTGTGCCAGTTCTACCCAGGTCCGAACGCCCCAGTCTCAACCTTGCTCTGTTCAGCAGCTTTCTTTGTGACTGGAAATTTCCACTGCAAAAACACCATCTACCTCTCACATGGTTTTACTCGCCGTTTACTTGATGACACTTTACACTGGGTTTATTCACACCTTACTTCAGGATGTACTCACACTTTATTCCAGGTTTACTCAGTCTTTAATTCAAGTTTATTCTCAGTTTACTCCATGTTTACTCTTACTTTTCCCTTTGTTTTACTCACACCGTATTCCAGGTGTAGTCTCACCTTGCTTCATGTTTTACTCGCACTTTATTCCAGAATTACTCACACTTTACTCCAGGTTTACTCACACTTCCATGATTAGTCACACTTTTCTCTATATTTTTCTCACTCTTTACTCTGGTTTTAACTCAAACTTTGGGTTCATTCATGCATTACTCAAGCTTTCTTCTTAGCTTCTTCCAGGTATTACACACACTGCTCACCGGGTGTACTCACACTCTGTTCCAGGTGTACTCAGAACTTCTTTCAGGTTTTACTCACACTTTACTCTGGGTTTACTCACAGTTTACGCCTGCTTTACTCTGACTTTACTCACACTCTGTGCTGGGTGTAGTCAAACTCTAGTCCAGCTGTACTCACACCTTACTCCGGGTTTTAGTCACACTTCACTGAAGGTTTACTCACACATTATACAAGGTTTACTCACACTTTATGTTTACTCTCACTTTACTCTGTGTTTACTCACACTTTACTTGTTGTTTACTTATAATTTGTGGAGTGTTTACTCACACTTTACTCAAGGTCTACTCACTTTGTACTTAGTGTTTTCCTCTCCCTCTAATCCAGCTTTACTCAGACTTCACTCCAGGTTTACCCAAACTTTATTTTGGATTTTACTCAAATATTATTTTTGGTTTCCTCGCACTTTACTCTGGGTTTACTCTTTCTTTTCTCTGGGTGCACTCACATTTTACTCCGTGTGCTCCTACAGCTTACTCAGGTTCTTACTCATACTTGACTCCAGGTTCACTCACACTTGACCCCAGTTTTACTCACAGTTTACTCTGTGTGTTCCCACACATTACTCAGCATTTTCTCTGGGTTTTACTCACACTTTACTCATGTTTTTCTCACACATTACTCTAGGTTTACTCTTACGTTTCTCCTAGTTTTGCTAACACTCTATTCTGGGTTTTCACACACTTTACCTTTGGTTCAGTCACTACTCTACTTCGGGCGTACTCACACTTTACTGTGTATTTTGCACACACTTTACTCCATGTTTATTAACACTTTACTCCATCTTTACTAACACTTTACTTCCACTTTACTCACACTTTTCTTTAGGTTTTCTCAGATATTACCGTGGGTTTTGTCACAGATTAATCTGGGTTTACTCTTACTTTTCTCCTGGTTTTACTCACTCTCTACTTAGGTTTTACTCACATGTTGCATTGGTATTATTCACACTTTTCTCTGGCTTTTACTCACCGTTTACTCCAGGTTCATTCACTCTTTACTTCAAGCTTACTCACAGTTTATTCTGGGTTTTTACTCGCACTTCACTCTGGGTTATTCTGTACCAATGTTTTACTCACACTTTACTCCAGGTTTACTCTCTCTTTACTCGGGGTTTACTCACACTTTACACCACACTTTTGTCCATGTATACACACCCTTCAGTCCAGGATTTATCACACTTAAATCCATGTCTTCCCATGCTAAACTGCAAGTCTCCCCACAGTTTACTCCCGGTTTACACACACTTTACCACATTTACTCATACTCGACACCGGGTGTACTCATACCTTTCTCTGGGTTTTACTCACACTTTTGTCTGGGTTTACTCTCACCTTGCTTTGTGTTTACGCACACTTTCCCAGGCTTTACTCATACTCTTCTAAGGGTGTACTCACACCTTACTCTGGGTTTTACTCACACTTTACTTAGGATCTACGCACACTTTACTCTGGGTTTAGTCACACACTACGCCAGGTGTACTCACACTTTACTCTGAGTTTATTCACACTTTTCTCTGGGTTTACTCACACTTTTCTACAGTATTTACTCACCCTTTACTTCAGGTTTACTTGAACTTGCTAAACCAAGTTATTGCTGCTGATAACAGATGCTTTTCTACATTCTTAGACAGTTAGCATAGACAGAGGGTCTCCCATTTTTCCAAATAACGTCATTATCTATCCTATGTCTGGAATGCAAGGTAGCAGGCTCGGACGGCAAAACCACAAATTATCAAAGAATCAGCAGATTATTGAACGGAGTTGTGGCCGATGGGATGGCCAACCAGAGCCAGCCAAGTGTCCTCCATCCTACCCCAAGCCCAAGAAAATAACACAACTACCTTCATCAGAAAGACCACTGTACATGTGTACAACTCTCATTTTGGGGACACACTGCAATAAACCAGCCTTTTCTCAGACATCTAATGCATATGTTTGCAGCTTGCTCTTTAAGTAGGTGCTTTTCTTGCCCTCCACTATGTAGGCTAGGTGACAACATCCCCTCTGCATCCAGCGTGTGTGCAGTGCACATTAAACATAGCTGTGTTATTACTACTCTGTGGTTACAGAGTTTCATTTCTGCACATCGGTTCTGTCCCTCACTTCAGTGCTCGTCAGCCCTCCTCAAAAGCGCTCAGTCCCGGCACCTTTCCGACAAGTCGAACAGATCACCACTCTGCCGGTATTGAAGTGGGACCCTGGGAGAAGAACCCTTCTGCATAGTGAGGGGAGGCTGCAGGCCCGAGTCCTAGATCTCAGCCCCGGGCCGCTTCCCCACCGTGCTTCAATCACTTCCCACATGGCCTCAGCACACACAGTGCGGCTCCTTGGGGTGGAATGGGAAGCGGCAGCCGGAAGGGCCCCCCGGTGCTGCCCTAGTAATGAGCAACAGGCCACGAGGCAGGGATAGATATGTTGAGGTGAGGTCACTTGTGCAAGCAGAACTCACCACCTTGGAACAGGCATGTGGCTGAGATGGTGTTTGAGAGGTTATTTCAGTCTCTGGAGGTGACAGACCTGCAGCAGGAACAAGGCTGGAAAAGAGCCTTGGAAATCATTCTTTCTGTAGTAGCCAATAAAACATCCTTGAATTCAGGGCTGAGCTCTGTACCTTTAGGAATGCAGCTCATGGTCATTCCCCTGCCTCTGGTAAGCCAGCAGAAGGCACCAGCTAGGCAGGTGGATTGAGAGATCCCTTCTGCTTGAGAAGCTGATTGCCTGCATACAGGAAGAGGCCTTGGGTCCTTGTTTTCACATCCCTTGCTCGTTAGCAAATGATGGGAGCATAACTTGGACTCTGGGTTTTACTCACACTTTCCTTCGGGTCTACATGCACTTTGCTCTGGGTTTAGTCACACACTACGCCAGGTGTACTCACACTTTACTCTGAGTTTATTCACACTTTTCTCTGGGTTTACTCACACTTGTCTACAGTATTTACTCACCCTTTATTTCAGGTTTATTTGACCTTGCTAAGCCAGGTTCTCGCTGCCGATAACAGATGCTCTTCTACAGACAATTAGCGCAGACAGCGGGTTTCCCATTTTTCCAAGTAACATCATTATCTATCCGTAGTAGAATTCCAGGGTCACAGCCTGAACCAGTGGGTAGGCTACATGGGTGTGTGGGTGCTTGGAGCAGCGGGGGTGGTCTGGAGCCACCCCTTCGGCCTCTGCAATACTTCCCATGCAGTCTGAGTCTGCACGGGTCCCCCTTTTGCCCCTGCCGTGCTCTCCAGTGGTGTGATGGTACGAGCGGGGGAGGGTCACATTCCTCAGCTTGTCCCTCTCTCCACACTGTTACCAGGAAGGGTGAGTCAATTCCTTTCTGAGATCTTTTCCTCCAGTGCCTATTTCTCAAATATAGGCTCTGTCATTGCCTTCACTTGTCCTACAGTATCCTATCTCTGGAATGCAAGGTAGCAGGCTCAGACCATAAAACCACAAATTAACAGAGAAGCAGTGGGTTACTGAATGGAGTTCTGGACAATGAGACGACCAACCAGAGCCAGCCAAGTGTCCTCCATCCTGACCCAAGCCCAAGAAAATAACATGATTACCTTCATCAGAAAGACCACCGAGAGATATGCATGTGTAAAAGAGCATTTGTAAAAGACTTGGGCTGGACGGAGAGGAGAGGAGGGGGAATGTCAATAATTTTAGGGACTCATAGTAATAAACCAGCCTTTTCTTGGACATCTAATGCATATGTTTGCAGCTTGCTCTTTAAGTATGTGCCTTACTTGCCCTCTGGTATGCAGGTTTGGAGGCATTATCCCCTCTGCATCCGGTGTCAGTACAGCGCTGATTAAGCCTACCTATGTTATAACTACTCTGTGGCTGTAGAGTTTGATTTCCGCACATCAGTTCCATTCCTCAGTTCAGCGCTCGTCAGCCCTACTTGGGAGCACCCGGTCCAGGCACCTTCCCATCAAGCTGAAGAGATCACCGCTCTGCCAGTCCCAAAACAGGACCCCCTCGAAGAAACCTTCCTCATGGCGAGGGGATGTCACAGTCCCGAGTCCCAGGTCCCGGCCCCGGGCTGTTTCCCCACCATGCTCTAATCACTGCCCACGTGGTCTCAGCGCACAGAGCGCAGCACCTCGGGGCACAGCAGAAAGAGGCAGCCGGCAGGGGCACCCTGGAGCTGCCCTAGCGCTGAGCAATGGGCCACAAGGCAGGGATAGATATGTTGAGGTGAGGTCACTTGTGCAAGCAGAACTCACCACCTTGGAACAAACGTGACTAGATGGTGTTTCGGAGGTTATTTCTGTCTCTGGAGGTGACAGACCTGCAGCAGGAACAAGGCTAGCAAAGGGCTTCGGAAGTCATTCTTTCTGTAGTAGCCAGTAGGACAGCCTTGAATTCAGGGCTGAGGTCTGTAACTTTAGGAATGCAGCTCATGGTCATTCCCATGTCTCTGGTAAGCCAGCAGAAGGCATAAAGAACAAGAGGGATAAGAAATCCTAACAAACTGTGGGAAAAGTCAGTGTTGGAAATGATACAGATTCTATAAAGTATTAGTCAAAACCGCAGTGGATTAGGTCTAGGTTCATTTGGTATACTAAAGTGAAAGGGACACTGAGTTCAATAGCTGTTCCAAAGTGTGCATTATAATATATTAATATTAATATTATGCAGAAAAACCTGCATTATATTTGCTACGATTAATGCACAAAATCTGTTGTCATTAGGTTATAAGCAGGGAAAGAATAAAATGCTTTTTTCTCAACCCAGGAATTTTGTAACTGTGTTTTCTCCCGTCCTGTTGAGAGGCAGTGACAGAGCAGCATGGAGGGCACCTGGGAGCCAGGCAAGGTGAGCACAGCACAGCTGGGCACTGAGTTCCAGGGTGCTTTTGTGGTCCAAGTCCTACAGCATGAAGGTCCATGTACATTCCCTCCTGCAGGACAGACCACCCCCACTGACCCACAGGCAGCGCCTGGCAGCTCTGTGCAGGCACTGTGTGGGGCAGCATGCCCCCAGCACAGCCCTGACAGCCCGCAGTGTCCTTCTGCTCCCTCACCAGCTGGACCCTGTCCAGTCCCAGTGTATCCCACACGGCTCACAGCCAGCCCTGCTCCGGGCTCTGTTGGGCTCTGGGCCTTGATAGGGACCAGGCTGGGCTGCCCATTCCCCAGTGCAGGCACTGAGCCCAGTAGGAATGTGGAGTGGTCCCATTTCAGCCCTCAGCAGATTACGGTGAAAAGTGCTGCTGGGAACCACTGGTCTGAGGTCTGGGGCTGGTGGTAGCTTCCTTCAACAGTGTCTCCTTTCTGTTCATGCAACAAGAAGCTTTGTTGGATCTGTGCCCTGAGGGACCCTGCTTTGTGGCCCCATGGGCATGGGGTGGTCTCCAGGGCCCCAGGATCTCCTCTGACTGCTCCCTCCTCCTGAAGGCTCCCAGATGCAGCAGCCCTGCAGCAGAGCACCCAGAAGAGAGCTCATCCTGTGTGTGGTCATAACCAGACCCTGGTGCTCCCGCTGCCCCCAGCACCCACGCAATCTTGCCTAAGGGCCGCCTTCAGGGAAGTGCCAAAGTTGCAGCGGGGACTGAGGAACAGCCACAAGGTCACAGGGCTCCTGGTCATACAAGCATCTGCAGGGAAATGTCATGCCCAGGACAGCTCCCACCACTATCCATCCCTCCTCTGACCTCCATGGCCATTCCTGGGTGGCTCTGTGCTGGCCATGCTGGTCAGGGTGAGCAGCAGACCCAGATGGATGAGGCCGAGTGCTGCTTATCTCATCTCTGGGAGTCTGTGGGTGTGCAAAGCAAATGGAATGATAAGAGAGCATTTCCAATAGCACTTGGAATGTTCAGATACAGCAAGAATGACAGGAATCCCCCCATTCCATGCAGCGGTACATCCCCACTGCCACAGTGAAGACTGCAGACACCTCATTTCCCTGCAGATTCAGAGACACTACACAGAGGATACAAGAGTCAGCTCTGATCCACATCAGATATGGGCTCCAGGAGGAAGAGAGCAGGTTGATGCCTCAGCAGACATGCAATGAATCAAAATATTACTGTAACAGCGTAAGAAAAATTAATAAACATAAAAAAACAGCAAATTAAAAAATAAGAATAAAAATAAATATGATAAACATAGATGAGCAATACAGGCCTGCACTGGGACAGTCTGTGAGTCATTTGTAGAGAGATGAGAAGTTTGTTGTTAATGAAAAGTGTCCATGACATCAATTTCCCCAAAGCGTCTTTGAGGTCCGGGTTCCTCATGCCACAGATGAGGGGGTTAGCTGCTGGAGACACCACTGAGTATAGAAATGACACCACCAGGTCCAGGGATTGGGAGGAAATGGAGGGAGGCTTCAGGTAGGCAAACATGCAAGTGGTGACAAAGAGAGAGAGCACAGCCAGGTGAGGGAGGCACATGGAGAAGGCTTTGTGCCGTCTCTGCTCAGAGGGCATCCTCAGCACGGCCCTGAAGATCTGCACACAGGACAGCACAATGAAAAGAAAACACAAGGCAGTAGCCACCTTGCTCAGGATGAGCCCTGAACTGAGTGAAAAATCTTTTCCTTCTCTTCAGACAGAATGTATGCAGTTTCACCCATCACTTTCATCCACCCACTGTGCATGAGAGCGCAGAACATTGCTCTGTATTCTCCATCATCTCCTCACAAGCTCTCACATGCTGCAGTGATGTGCCCACAGCCTTCCTTGGTTTCTCTGCCAGGGTACACAACTTCCTCCTACCTGGCTCTTTGTGTACCAAGACCACTGCTCCCCCCCTTCGCCCCCCCCCCCCCCCCCGAACCCTGCTGACTGTGTTGGGTTTCCCATCTGTGACTTATCACTGTGCTGTCCCTGCCCCATACTTGACCCAATCATGCTTGCACTGCACAGGACAGGTGTGTTTGAGGGGGGAAGAGTTTCCCCAGCACAAGTGCCCATGGCAGCCCTGAATGCACCACACTTCACGGCATTCCTGCTTTACAGATCCAGTGCTGCCTCAGCCATGTCCCACACATGAGTCTGCAGACAGCCCCGCTCTACCACCAGGAGCGTGGAGATGGCTTCAGGAAAAAGCTCTGCCATCAACATGCAGTCACTGCTGGAAATGGCTGATGTGAGAGGCTGAGGGTGACAAATGTCCAGAGCAACCCTCCTGGTCCACCCATGTCCCCAAGGGCGTAGAGAAGGAGGGGATATGGAAGTGAAAAGAGAGCAGCAACACAAAGACCACCTCCTGCTGCTGTCTGTGGCCATTGGACCTGGGAAACAGCAGCCCCGTCTCAAACACAGATAAGGAGATGGAACTCCTGGGCAGTGAGGGGCAGCCCCCATGGACACCGAGGCTGCTGCTGCGTGTTGCAGCTGGGTTCCTGGACCCTGCAATACTCCTGCATACATCAGTTGCTCCTCCACTTTCACAGATAGTAAAACATGGGAGCAGAGACAGACAAATTTCTGCTGGCTTCTTTATTGTGTCTATCAACAGAGCGCCTTGTTCAACAGGTACATGACATGAGTGTGTCAAAACACAACAGAAATGTTGCAGGCCAAGAATAACACTTTTGAAATCAAAGTCGTGCCTGTGAAAACAACAATGAAGACAAATAATAATAAGAGATTGTCCTAACAATTTCAGAGTAACCTTGAGACTCCTGTGAGACTAGCATGCATCTTATGGATGTTGAAGACGTATGTCTTGCTCACTGCAGCCTTGAGCTCCTGGTTTCTCAAACCGTAGATGAGAGGATTCACTGCTGGAGGCACCACTGAGTACAGAAATGAAACCAGCAGGTCCAGGGATGGGGAGGAGATAGAGGAAGGCTTCAGGTAGGCAAAAAAGCCCGTGCTGACTAAGAGGGAGAGCACGGCCAGGTGAGGGAGGCACGTGGAGAAGGCTTTGTGCTGTCCCTGCTCAGAGGGCATCCTCAGCACGGCCCTGAAGATCTGCATGTATGACACAACAATGAAGACAAAACAACCAAAGATTAAACAAAGACTAAAATAAATAATCCCAACTTCCCTGAGGTAGTCAGATTTTGAGCAGGAGAGCTTGAGGATCTGGGCAATTTCACAGAAGAACTGATCCACAGCATTGCCATGGCAGAGACACATGGAAAATGTAGTGGCCGTGTGCAGCAGAGAATAGAGAAGCCCAGAGCCCCAGGCAGCTGCTGCCATGGTGGAACAAGCTCTGCTGTCCATCAAGGTCCCGTAGTGCAGGGGCTTGCAGATGGCAACGTAGCGGTCATAGGACATGATGGTGAGAAGAAAAGTCTCTGCAGAAAGTAAGAATAATAAAAAGAAGACCTGTGCAGCACATCCTGCGTAGGAGATGGCCCTGGTGTGCCAGAGGGCATTGGCCATGGCTTTGGGGAGAGTGGTGGAGATGCAGCCCAGGTCGAGGAGGGCGAGGTTGAGGAGGAAGAAGTACATGGGGGTGTGCAGGCGGTGGTCGCAGGCTACGGCTGTGCTGATGAGGCCATTGCCCAGGAGGGCAGCCAGGTAGATGCCCAGCAAGAGCCAGAAGTGCAGGAGCTGCAGCTGCCGCGTGTCTGCCAACGCCAGGAGGAGGAACTCGCTGATGGAGCTGCTGTTGGGCATCTGTGGTTCCTGGGCATGGAGTCCTGTTCAGAGTTCAGAAGATAATGATGAGTCGATACCATTCTCAGAGACACTCCTCCTGCTACACTTTGAAAATTCATTTAACTCCATAGCATGAGTTTATTTTCATGATCTTCAGAATCATGTAAGAAGTAGAAACTTAAGGATTGTTTAGTTTCCTCTCAATTCCTATTCATATCCCAGGCTCCTGGATATTTTCCTCGTAGGAACTGTTGCCACATCTCTTTTCTTTACCCCAACTGCTCTTAGAGCCCCTAACCCTAACTTTGATGTACTTCAACTTCTGTTAGAGAAATCCGTTTGATTGGAGGCTAAGTACATTATTCATGACGGCAGAGAATGACAATAATTTCAGCTGGTGCTGTCCTTTGGGGGAGGAGAGGCTGAAAGCACATGCGGAGATTGTTCATATAACAGCAGACTGAGAAAGGTACAATTCAGGGTACTCAGAGATGTGTTCATATTTTCTTGCTCTCTTCAGATTTCTGCCTCCAATCCTTTTCACTTCTCTTAGGGTATAAAAGAAAAATCCCTGCCCTGTCTCTCCTCTTGCAAAGAGGAGCAAACACCTTTGGAAACACCCTATGGTGCAGTGTAGCTGTGATCCCCCTGCCCCAGGAAGCAGCTGTGGCAGCAGAAGGCCCCTGCCCTGCCCTGCCGGGGGGCTCCTTCCCCCCACACGTCTCCCCGCAGCGCCCTGGGCAGCTCCCCGGGCAGGCTGAGTGCTGAGCCTGGCAGGCGGCAGAGTCCCTGCCCCGGCACACAGCCCCTGGGGCACAGCAGGGACCCTGCTCTGCACCACAGCCCTGGACACACGGCTGCACAGCCTGCAGCCGTCCTGGGGCACGCAGCCCTCAGGGCTGTGCTCTGACACTGTGGCACCGAAGCCCTCATCTGGAGCAGTTCCTTCTCCATGATTAGCAAAAATGGTATGTCTTCAGGCCAGTCTCCTATGGGTTGTCTCAAATTTTCTGATTGCCCAATAAAAGCAGCTGCATTGACTGCAGCAAGACTTACCTTGCCAAGAGCTGTGAGCAGTCTTCCTGCCGTGAGCTCACAGCCTGCTCACATCCCATACATCCTGTAATCTCTCTGTCCTTTCTCTTCTATCTTCATGCCATCTGCAGAACATTCCCCCAGCCCTGCTGTTGTGTGCAGAAGAGCTGCTCCTGGGCACAGCTGTCTCACTGCAGTGCTGCCCACTTGTAGGTGTTCCTTGTGTCCCAGGAGCTCAGCCCAGATCAGCAGCAGAGGATGTCATTTTTATCCTTCCCACTCATCTCCCCTGAGATGTCCCTGGGTCTCCATGGCCAACAGCTCCTGAAAGACAACAGCATCATGTCTATGCTTTGAAATCTTCTGAATTAACCACCAAATATCCAGCGGACAGTCTGCAATTCCAGACATATGGTTAGTCGTACCAGAGAGTGTTTGCTGTCACAAAAAAGGCACATGGAGAAGGACAGGGAGGAGTGGACTTCCCCTGTGCAGGGCAGTTGTCCATGCAGCTGCAAATGCAGCTCAAGGCCATCAGGAAAGCAATGCCCTACGAGTGCCCGTGCTTCTTGGACAACCTTGAGCCCCACAGTGGAGCTTATGCCTTTATGCCACCATCTGAATACAAAAATCAAAGATGAGCTATCTTGCCAGTCTAAGTTCAATGACGCTTTCCAACTAGGGTGTTTTCTTATGTGTTCTTACACTAATGAGAACACCAGCACATGCAGAGCTAGAAATGTTTGTACAGTTGCAGGCCTGAGGTCTTGTTTAGACCACGGGGACATGGTTTAATGGCTTCCACAACTGAACTGAAGCACAAGGGGGATACGGAGTCTTTACGATGGATGTGTGAGGAGACAAGGAAGGGCGACTGCCCTCTGTGAAAGTGCACTGAGCTCTGCCTGAGGATGGCAGAGCAGCCAGGTCAGAGTGAATGGAAATGGCCAACAGAGGAGACCAACAGTGCCCGTTCCTGGCTTCCTGATCAGGAAGAGCATGTGGAAGATATTCTCCACAGACAGATGGGAACGGTAGACCTGGTCAGGCACAAACAAAGAGGGAGCGGACTAGAAGAGGTCACCTGGCAGCAATGCAGAGACTTTGTCCAGCGTACCTGATGAGATGAGCTTAGGAATGTTGGAGTTCAACTGCAATTGAATGTGTCCAGGCATATCACTGACGAGAATGGCTTGTAGAAATATGTAAGCTACAAAAGGAAGGCTATGGAGAATGTGGGCCCAGAGTAGAATGGGACAGGGAACCTGGTGAGACAGGACATGGAAAAGACTCTGATACTCCTTTCCTTCCTGCCCTTGCTGTTAATCAGTTGGCCTGGGCTTCTTGGAATCCTAGGTGCCAGAGACAGGTGGGAAATGTCGGTTCAATGCACATGTGCCCTGAGTAAAAGAGGAGGTGATTAGGGAATACCTAAAAAAAAGGGATTTCAACTTGGAAGAAAGTGACAGGAATCACAGAATCCTTGAATGAGTTGGGTTGGAAGGACCTTAAAGAGCATCTAATTCCAACCCCCTTGCTGTGGGCAGGGCTGTCACACAGTACATGTGGATGCCTGGGGCCCGTGACATCTTGAACATCTCCAGCGATGGGGCAGCCACAACTTCTCTGGGCTACCTGTTCCACACCTGTCCTGCGCCTCACATCATGATCTACAAAATGTAAGGAATGCCTTCCCAACATCAAATGTAAATCTCTCTTTTAGCTTATTACCATTCATGCTGTACCTAGTATTCAGAAATGATGTAAAGAGTTACTCTCCTCCTTTTTTATATGAAGAAACCATGTCTGGAAGGTGGAGGGAAGGCACTATCCAGAGTGGTGCCTCCAACACAAAAAAAAATGTCAGCAACTTGGAGCGGATTTTGGAAAGTTCCCACAAGCTGACTGGGTTTGGAGCACATCCTCTGTTAGGAGAGACAAACAGAGGCTTTCTTTCTGAAGCTGTAAGTCTGGAAGTTGTTTATGTCAACAAAATTGAAACAAAGAATTGATGAAAAAGATAGAAATCAATGAAAATGTGTTGACACACTTCTCAACATCAAATATTCTCATGTTCCTCTTTCCATTTAAGTTGAAAAAACTGCTCTTTGAGGGATGTGGTTTTTTTTGGTTTTTTTTTTTTTTTTTTTAATTCTTCTTGAGAAAGGGCAATGTTTTCCAGAACTGTGTTTGCAAGACACAAATGCCTTCAGGTACACAGACACAGGCTGTGGTGCCAGTGCCAATGCCCTGTGACTAATGCCCAGTGCCCACTGCTGCTCTACCCTGCTGCATATTTCCTGTCCCTCACCCTCCAGGGGTCTCCAACTCTCCTTAATACATGACCATGCTGAAGGGCATGTTTTCAGCAGGCCATCTGGACACACGCTCTTCCCACTGCTCTCCACATTTCCCCATCCCTTGCTCTTTCTTCACTCAAATGCTTCCCAACTGTCTGGCTTATCTCTGAACTTCAGAGAGATTACTGGAACCTTCGCCATCTGTCCATAGTCTGATGGACTCTCTTATCAACTACTTTACTTTGATTATATCTATCCCTTCCTCTCTCTGTCTAACTCATTTCTTGAACAAGTATTCCCTGTGAAAGAAAAACCTCGTTAGATGCAGCTTGGACAAGGCATGCAGATGATCAATGTGTTTTACTGTTCATTCATTTGCATCACATTTCCTTCTGTTTGTTGGAAAAAAAAAAAAAAAAAAAAAAAAAATCTGTCATTGCCCACGTGCAGCTGGTTCTCTGAGGAAAGCCAGTGGGAGTTGGTGCAAAGGAGGTTTAACAGTGAGCGGGTGACTCCAGAGGAGAAGAGTGATGTGAGGAAAAGTGGTGCAAGTCCCATGGGGCCATGACTAGAAAGGGATGGGGAAAGCTTAAGAGGACGTTTGTCCATAACAGTGACAGAGCAAAGCTCATTATGGGACAGAATCCTGGGTCAGAATCAACTGCCAAGTACTGTTTTAACATCTTGTTTAAATACAGCTATCAATAAATAAATAACTGGACTTTTTAAATGACCACTGAACTCTTCCTCTTTAAGCTCTCTCCAGATACCTCTCCAGTTAGCTGTGCAAATTCTGAACACCTGAAGAAGATGACAGGGAGGCACAAGGCACAGGAGGGCTCTTTAGGCTGTAATGGGCCCCAGGGGGAAAATTGCTGCTGAGTCCATCAACCACCAGTGCAGAGAGAAGATGGCATGAAGGGCTGAAGAAGACCAAGTCAGAAGGAACGGAGAAGTTTCTTGGAGTATTAATGGGCCCCACTGAGGGCCAGTAACAAGCAAGCTTCCCCAGGGACTTGTTAGAGCAGATAATTGGCAGCCATGCTGACAGGCAGGCAAAGGCACTGGGATGGTGGCTGTGATGCTGAGAAAACCGTCCTATGTCTTATGAAGCAGAAAGGCCAAGCCCTGATCCCCAGACCCTTGGCAGGGTGATCCTGTCCCTCCTGCTGGCTCAGGGCCCTTCCTGGGGCAGTGGGATACAGGATTGTATGAGGTCAAATGAAAGACAAGGGGACAGCAGCTCTCAGGCTCTGCATGGGGTTCAAGGATGCTGTGAGACCCAAGACCCATGCAAGTTGTGTTTCTCATCATAGGATGTGGGATGTGAGAATGGCCCAGTCTGAACAAGTAGTCAATCCCAAGGAAACTTGGAACTTCAGATCTCTCAGTTGTAGTGCCCTCCTTTGGACACTCTCCAATAGCTTTATGTCTTTTATGTTCTGCGGTGCCCAGCAGTGCACCCAGTGCTCCAGGTGAGGCTGCAGCAGTGCAGAGCAGAGAGGGACAATCCCTTCCCTCACCCAGCTGGCAATGTCACTCTCAATGCACCCCAGGAGATGGTTGTCCTTCCTGGCTGCCTGGGCACACTGCTGACTCACGTTCAACTTGCTGTTGACCAGGACCCTCAACCCCCTTCAGTCGGACTGCTCTCCAGTGTCCCATCCCGCAGTCAGTGTGTATGTGCAGGGTTGCTCCCTCCCAGGTACAGAATCAGGCACTTGTTCTTTTTATGCTTCATGTGGTTGGTGCTTGCCCGGTTCTCTAACTTGTCCACATCTCTCAGATGTGCACACCTCGTTGCGCACATCTGAACTCCACTACGGGGACTCCCGGCTCCCATGGTTCTGTGAGGAACAGAATCCCTTTTCAGCCCCAGGGTTTCCATCTGAGGATGAGATGCCTAAGCCTACGGTTATGATTAGATGGTCTGATAGTACTAGGACAATGCGAAATGGCTTTAAATTTAAAAATGGGAGACTTAGTTTAGATGTTAGAAAGTGATTTTTACACACAGTCACAGGAAAAAGTTGCCCAGAAGGATTGTGGATGCCCCATCACTGGAGACATTCAAAGTCAGTATTGATGGAATCCTGAGCGTCTTGGTCTGGTGTTTGGCAGCCCTGCCCATGGCTGGGGGCATGGAACTAGGTGCACTTTAAAGTCCCCTCCAACCTAAGCCAGTCCGTGATTCAGTACTTTTATGACTCCACTTACAGGTCCTGAGTGGAGGTTTCCCAATGTGGCATTTGCTTTCATTGTGGTCAAATTTATTTTAGTGGGAACATCCATGCTTCTGGAATTGAGTGGACATTTTGATTAACTGAACTGACATTGAAGTACGTTCTGCAGTGATGACCCTGAGCTGTCAGCTCAGGAGGGCCGTGGATATCTGCAGGGAGAGAAGGAAATCACCTCCTCTGCTGCTGAGCTGGGCCGGGCTCCTGGGACACAGGGAACTAATACAAGTGGGCAGTGCTGCAGAGAGACAGCTGTGCCCAGGAGCAGCTCATGTGCACCACACAACAGCGCTGGGGGCATCATCTGCAGGTGACAGGGAGAGGAGATAAAGAAGAGAGCATACAGGCTGTATGGAGTGTGATCAGGCTGTGAACTCACTGGACAAGCGTTGCTCACAGTCACTGAGAAGGTAAGCCCTTTGCTACAGGCAGTGCTGCTATGTTTTCGTGGAGGGATCACTAAAGCTGGAACACTCCATAGCAGGTCAGGCTACTATGGCAATCTGTGTATTTATATCATGAAAAAGACCAGCTCCATATGAGGGCTTCCCTTCTGCCGCGTCAGAGCACAGCCCTGAGGGCTGCGTGTCCCAGGACGGCTGCAGGCTGTGCAGCCGGGGGTGCAGCCGGGTGCCCAGGGCTGTGGTGCAGAGCAGGGTCCCTGCTGTGCCCCAGGGGCTGTGTGCCGGGGCAGGGACTCTGCCGCCTACCAGGCTCAGCACTCAGCCTGCCCGGGGAGCTGCCCAGGGCACTGCGGGGAGACGTGTGGGGGGAAGGAGCCCCCGGCAGGGCAGGGGCCTTCTGCTGCCACAGCTGCTGCCTGGGGCAGTGGATCACAGATACCCTGCAGCACAGGGTGTTTCCAAAGGCACTTTGCAAGAATAGAGACTAGGCAGAGATTTTCCTTTTCTTATTCGTAGGGAAGGGAAAAGAAGTGGAGGCAGAACTCTGAAACAGTCTGTCAACTATGAACGCATTTCTGAGACCTCTGAACTGTTCTTTTTTCAATGACTCGTTTTGTGAACAGTCACACAGGATGTGCTTTCAGCCTCTGATTTCTTGAAGGATGGAACCTGTTGAAATTATTGCTGTTTTCTGCGGACATGAATTATGCACGTATCCAGCAAAACGGCAGCTTTCTCTAACAGAAATTTAAGGGCATAGAGTTTGGGGCTGGGGGCTTTACAAACAGTTCGGTAAAGACATCAGACATGGTAACAGATGAAAATATCCAGGGAGATGGGATAAGATTAGGAAATGACAGGAAAGCTAAAGCTCCATAAGCTTCTCCTGCTTCTGGAATGCTGAGCTTCATCAAATTCATTTCAAGTTACGGATCTAAATGAATATTCTCCTAAGAGAAAGAATAACTTCTATAGTATAGCAGGAGAAGTATCCTGAGAATGGTCTTGACTCATCATTATTTCCTTCACTCTGAACACGACTCCATGTAAAGGAACCACAGATGCCCAACAGCAGCTCCATCAGCGAGTTCCTCCTCCTGGCGTTGGCAGACACGCGGCAGCTGCAGCTCCTGCACTTCTGGCTCTTGCTGGGCATCTACCTGGCTGCCCTCCTGGGCAACGGCCTCATCAGCACAGCCGTAGCCTGCGACCACCGCCTGCACACCCCCATGTACTTCTTCCTCCTCAACCTCGCCCTCCTCGACCTGGCCTGCATCTCCACCACTCTCCCCAAGGCCATGGCCAATGCCCTCTGGGCACCAGGCACATCTCCTACGCAGGATGTGCTGCTCAGGTCTTTTTCTTTGTCTTCTTCATCTCGGCAGAATATTCTATTCTCACCATCATGTCCTATGACCGCTACGTTGCCATCTGCAAGCCCCTGCACTACGGGACCCTGCTGGGCAGCAGAGCTTGTGCCACCATGGCAGCAGCTGCCTGGGGCACTGGGCTTCTCTATTCCCTGCTGCACACTGCCAATACATTTTCACTGCCTCTCTGCCAAGGCAATGCTGTGGATCAATTCTTCTGTGAAATTGCCCATATCCTCAAGCTCTCCTGTTCCAAATCCTACCTCAGGGAAGTGGGACTCATTGTGCTAAGTGTCCTTGTGTTTTTAGGGTGTTTTGTCTTCATTGTTGTGTCCTATGTGCAGATCTTCAGGGCTGTGCTGAGGATGCCCTCTGAGCAGGGACGGCACAAAGCCTTCTCCACGTGCCTCCCTCACCTGGCCGTGCTCTCCCTCTTAGTCAGCACTGTAGTGTTTGCATACCTGAAGCCATCCTCTATTTCCTCCCCATCCCTGGACCTGGTGGTGTCATTTCTGTACTCAGTGGTGCCTCCAGCTGTGAACCCCCTCATCTATAGCATGAGGAACCAGAAGCTCAAAGTCACATTGGGGAAACTGATGTCATGGATGCCTCATTAACAATTAACTTCTCATCTCTCTCTAAATGACTCGTAGATTGTCCCCTAGCAGGCCTGTATTGCTCATCTATGTTTATAATATTTATTTTTTTATTGTTATTATTTTTATTTGCTGTTGTTATATGTTTGTTAATGGTTCTTATGCTGTTACAGTAATATTTTGATTCACTCCATGTCTGCTGAGGCAACAACCTGGTCTCTTCCTCCTGGAGCCCATCTTTGATGTGGATCAGAGCTGACTCTTGTATCCTCTGTGTAGTGTCTCTGTATCTGCAGGGAAATGAGGTGTCTGCAGTCTTCTCTGTGGCAGTGGGGATGTACCGCTGCATGGAATGGGGGGATTCCTGTCATTCTTGCTGTATCTGAACATTCCAAGTCCTATTGGAAATGCTCTCTTACCATTCCATTTGCTTTGCACACCCACAGACTCCCAGGGAACAATTTAGCAGCACTCGGTGTCATCCATCTGGTTCTGCTTCCCACCCTGACCAGCACAGGCAGTACAGAGCCACCCAGGAAGGGCCATGGAGGTCAGAGGAGGGATGGATACTGTTGGGAGCTGACCTGGGCATGACATTTCCCTGCAGATGCTCGTATGACCAGGAGCCCTATGACCTTGTGGCTGTTCCTCAGTCCCCGCTGTAACTTTGGCACTTCCCCAAAGACGGCCCTTGGGCAAGATTGCGTGGGTGCTGGGGGCAGCTGGAGCACCAGGGTCTGGTTATGACCACACACAGGATGAGCCCTCTTCTGGGTGCTCTGCTGCAGGGCTGCTGCATCTGGGAGCCTTCAGGAGGAGGGAGCAGTCAGAGGAGATCCTGGGGCCCTGGAGACCACCCCATGCCCATGGGGCCACAAAGCAGGGTCCCTCAGGGCACAGATCCAACAAAGCTTCTTGTTACATGAACAGAAAGGAGACACTGTTGAAGGAAGCTACCACCAGCCCCAGACCTCAGACCAGTGGTTCCCAGCAACACTTTTCACCGTAATCTGCTGAGGGCTGATGGCTGAAATGGGACCACTCCACATTCCTACTGGGCTCAGTACCTGCACTGGGGAATGGGCAGCCTGGCCTGGTCCCTGTCTAGGTCCAGAGCCCAACAGAGCCCAGAGCAGGGCTGGCTGTGAGCTGTGTGGGACACACTGGGGCCGGGCAGGGTCCAGCTGGTGGGGGGCAGAATGGTGGTGTGAGTTGTCAGGGCTGTGCTGGGGGCATGCTGCCCCACACAGTGCCTGCACATAGCTGCCAGGGGCTGCCTGTGGGTCAGTGAGGCTGAGCTGTCCTGCAGGTAGGAATGCACATAGAGCCTCATGCTGCAGGTTGGAACCCCAAAAGCGCCCTGAAAGAAAAGAAAAAAAAAAGAAAAACAAACAAACAAACAAAAAAAAACCACCCAGAATCCCAGAATAAGCTGTGAGTAAACCGTAAATCCTAAGTATAGTCCTAGTAAACTTGTTGTAAAATGTGTGTAAACCTGGAGTAAAATGTGAGTACATCTCCAGTAGAGTGTGAGTAAACTCTGAGTGAGGTCTGAGTAAACCCAAAGTAAAGTATGAGTAATCCCGGAGAAAATTGTGAGTGAACTTAGAGTCAAGTGGGAGAATAACCTAGAGAAAAGACAGAGTGAATTTTGAGTGAACCCTGAATAAGATCAGTACACCCAAAGTAAGGTGTTAGTAAACCCAGAGTTAAGTGTGAATAAACTCGGATTAATGTTGGAGGTAAACTGTAGTAAAGTGTGAGTATACCTGGAGTAGAGTAAGAGTAAACCCAGAGTAAATAAAGATTAAACCTTGTATCAAGTGTCTGTAAACCCAATGCAAAGTGTGGCTAAAATGCGACACAGGGATCTCGTGCCAGGACAATTTCTTTATTGCTGTGATGATCATGATCATGATGCCGTCTCTATCTACTTTCTAAAGCAAGCCTTTTATATTCTAACACATTGTTGTGGTTTTATGATTTTTGGTCATCAATGTTCCACATCACAACATCATGCAGTGTACTGGGAGTTAAAGAGCAAATGCTTTAGTTCCAGGTACCTGTCTGGAAGAGAAGAAGAACTACGTTCCCCAAGAGCCTTTTTGAGTACTGTTATCATTCCTGCTCAAGGTATAACAGATATAAGGGCGCAGGTCATCTGACTTGCCCCTCTTCTCGTCTTGCCATGTTCCCTGTCGGATCGGCTCGCTACTGCTGCGCCCGACTGCACGCAAGGCTTCAGTATTAGCGTAAGGCCTTTGGCTCTCAGAAAATCTTTCTCTCAATTATTGTTGATTTATACTGTATTATAGTGTGCTATCTTACATTCCGATACTATATTTAGTAAATTAGTTTGTTTCTCCTCAGATCGTTTTGAGCAAGTTTGATGATGATGTTGAACTGGGAGGAGCTGTTGTCACCACTGGAGGTGGAGAGACCTTGCAGAGTGATGTGGACAAGTTAGAGAACTGGGCAAGCACCAACCACATGAAGCATAACAAGAACAAATGCCTGATTCTGCACCTGGGAAGGCGCAACCCTGGACATACACACTGACTGCGGGATTGGATACTGGAGAGCAGTGCCACTGAAAGGGACTGGGGGTCCTGGTCAACAGCAAATTGGGCATGAGTCAGCAGTGTGCCCAGGCAGCCAGGAAGGCCAACCGTCCCCTGAAGTGCATTGCGCACGGCATTGCCAGCTGGGTGAGGGAAGGGATTGTCCCTCTCTGCTCTGCACTGCTGCAGCCTCACCTGGAGCCCTTGGTGCACTTCTGGGCATCACAGAACATAAAGGACATAAACTATGGGAGTGTGTCCAAAAGAGAGCACTGGACGAGGACCCCACGGAAAGGAGTTACAGAACCAAGATTGCTGGAGTTCAAGAAGCATTCAGACAACACTCAGTGATATGGTCAGCTATTTCGGTGGTTACGTGGAGGCAGAAGTTGGACTTGCTAATCCTTGTGTGTCCTTTCCAGCATAGGATATTCTAGGATTCTATGATCGTGGGTACAAGCATGATGATGTTGGACTCAATGTGCTGTGGCAGTGGATAGGAGCTTACTGACACCTGAGTCATTGTGTTGTCTCGGTGGTGTAGAGAGCAGTGATGTCAGAATTACTAAGTTCTGGCAGTGGTCAGGATTACAGTGATGTCAGAGTCACTGCACTGTTAAGGGCAGACAAGCTCAGTGAGTTCAGCATCGCTGTGTTATATCAAAGCTGATATGAGCACAGTGGTGTTGCAGTCAGTCAGGAGTTCTGCATGTGGGTGAGCATCAAACATGGCATCCCCAGAACCAAACAGTGAAGAAATGGAGCCTCCACCTTGGGCCTGAGAGATCTGAAGTTCCAAGTTTTGTTGTCACTGACTGCTTGTTCAGACTTGGCCCTTCTCACATCCCACAGCCTGGGATGAGACACGCTGCCCACATGGGACTTGAGCCTCACGACATCATTGCACCCCATGCAGAGCCTGGGAGCTGCTGTCCCCTTGTCTTTCATTTGACCTCATACAAACCTCCATCCCACTGCCCCAGGAAGGGCCCTGAGCCAGCATGAGGGACAGGATCTCCCTGCCAAGGGTCTGGCGATGAGGGCTTGGCCTTTCTGCTTCATAAGACAAAGGAGGCTTTTCTCAGCATCACAGCCACCATCCCAGTGCCTTTGCCTGCCTGTAACCATGGCTTCCAATTATCTGCTCTAACAAGTCCCTGGGGAAGCTTGCTTGTTAGTGGTCCTCAGTGGGGCTCATTAATACTCCAAGAAACTTCTCTGTTCCTTCTGACTTGGTCTTCTTCAGCCCTTCATGCCATCTTCTCTCTGCACTGGTGGTTGATGGACTCAGCAGCAAAAGCCCCCTGGGTCCCATTACAACCTAAGGAGCCCTCCCGTGTCTTGTGCCTTCCTGTCATCTTCTTCAGGTGTTCAGAACTTGTACAGCTAACTGGAGAGGTATCTGGAGAAAGCTTAAAGAGGAAGAGATTGATGGGCATTTAAGAAGTCTCAGTATTTATTTATTTATTTATGGTTGTGTTTAAACAAGAAGTTAAAGCAGCATTTGGCAGTTGATACTGATCCAGGATCTCCCCTAATGAGCTTTGCTCTGATACTGTGTGGACCAACGTCTTCCTCAACTTCCCCACCCCATTTTTACTCCCGTTGGCCCCATGGGACTGGCATCACTTTTCCTCACATCACTCTTCTCCTCTGGAGTCACCCGCTCACTGTCAAACCTCCTTTGCACCAACTCCCACTGGCTTTCCTCAGAGAACCAGCTGCATGTGGGCAATGAAAGAGTTCTCTTTTTTTGCCAGCAAACAGAAGGAAATGTGATGCAATTGAATGAACAGAAAAACACAGTGATCAACTGCATGCCTTGTCCAAGCTGCAACTACTGACTTTCGTCTTTCACAAGAAATATCTGTACAAGAAATGAGTTAGACAGAGATAGGAAGGGATAGATATAATCACAGTGAATGATTTGACAAGAGAGTCCATCAGACCATGGAGAGATGGAGCAGGTTCCAGTAATCTCCCTGAAGGTCACAGATCAGCCAGAGGGTTGGGAGGTATTTGGGTGAGCAATGTGCAATGGATGGGGAAATATGGAGAGCGGTGGGAAGAGCGTGTGTCCAGATGGCCTGCTGAAAACATGTCCTTCAGCATGGTCGTTAATTTAGGAGAGCTGGAGACCCCTGAAGGATGAGGGACATGAAATACACAGCAAGGTATAGCAGCGGTGGACGCTGGGCATTAGTCACAGGGCATTGGCACTGGCACCGCTGTCTGTGTCCCTGCACCTGAAGGCATCTGTGTCCTGCAAACACAGCTTTGGAAAGCACAGCCTGTTCTGTAAAAGCAAAACAAAACAGAATAAAATAAAATAAAATAAATAAAATAAAATAAAATAAAATAAAATAAAATAAAATAAAGACTCAGAATCCCTTTGAAGTCTCAAATTCCCAACTGAAAAAGAAACGGGTCACAAAGGATATTCAAAGTTGAGAAGTGTGTTAACAGATTTTTATCAACTGCAGCTTGCTGACTTCTTTCTTTTGTTGGTGATCTGAAATGTGGAGGCAGTACTCCTGATCATGCCTTCCCTCAGTCTTCTAGCTATGGTCTTAATCAAATAAAGAACGTGGAGACTGACTTGTTACATCATTTCTGAATAATAGGTCAAAGCTGAATGGTAATAAACTAAAAGAGAGATGTACATTCGACATTTGGAAGGAATTCCCAACATTCAACAGGTCATGATGTGAGGCATGGAGCTGGTGTGGAACAGGTAGCCCAGAGAAGCTGTGGCTGCCTCATCCCTGGAGATGTTCAAGATGTCAAGGGCCCCAGGCATCCCAGCATACTGTGTGACAGCCCTGCCCACAGCAAGGGGGTTGGGATTGCATGATCTTTAATGTCCTTCCAACACAAGTCCCTTCCGACACAAGTTCTTGTCCACCTCTTCCAACACAGAATCCTGTTTGCTCAGGTATTCCCTGTTCACCTCTATTACACCAAGGGCACATCTGCCCTGCACTAACATTTCCCACCTGTCTCTGGCACCTAGGATTCCAAGAAGCCCAGTCCAACTAATAGACAGTGAGGTCAGGAAGGAAAGGAGTATCAGAAACTATTCCACATCTTGTCTCACCAAGTTCACTGCCCCATTCTACTCCGGACCCACATTCTCCCCAGCCTTCCTTTTGTAGCCTACATATTTCTAGAAACCTTTCTTGTCTGTGATACGCCTGGGAACATTCAATTGCAGTTGATCTCTAACTTTCCTAAACTCATCTCAACAGGTACACTGAGCAAAGTATCCACATTGCTGCCAGGTGACCTCTTCTTGCTTCCACTGCCTGTATGCTTCCTTTCTGTGTTTGTGATTGACCTGGTCTATCTTTCTCATTCCTGCAGGACTTCTCACAGTATTACCTGGCTTCCTCTTCCTTGGAAGCAGTGATCCTCAGACAGTTACTATATTTTTTGGCCCTATTCCCATCAGAGCCTTACCCTGCGGGACCAGCAGTTCGGGTTCCCTTTGATCTTCGCATTCCCCACAGGTACCCAGCAGAGCACCTCTCCTCTTGGGATCCTCTATGGCTTGGGTCAGGGAACTGCCATATGTCCCCTCCAGGGATCTTCTGGATGGTGTATGCCCTGCTGTGCTGTCCCTGCAGCAGATACTGGAGTGAAAAAGGCCCAAAATGTGGACATGGGCTCCACAGCGTGAAGCTCCCATCTGCCTGTAGAGAACACCTTCCACTTGCTCTTCCTGATCAGTAGGCCAGGAACAGACACTCTTGGGCTCCTCTGTTCACTATTTCCTTTCTGTTTATTTCCACTGTTGGACTCCATCCCCAGGCAGAGCTCAGTGCACTCTCACAGAGGGCAGACGCCCTTCCTAATCTCCTCACCCATCCATCATAAAGACTCTGTATCCCCCTTGTGCTGCAGTCCAGTTGTGGAAGCCGTTTAACCGTGTCCCTGTGGACCAAACAAATGCTCAGGCCTGCTACCGTTTGAAAATTTCTAGTTCAGCATGTGTTGGTTTTCTCATTAGTGTAAAAACAGATAAGAAAGCATCCTAATTGGGAAGCATTGGTGGAGTTAGCCTGGCTGTATATTGCATTTATAGTGTGAATATATAGTGTGTATACATATATATATATATACTGTATGCCACTATACATAGTGGCACACAGGCATTGGACCCATTGTGGGGCTCAGAGTCGACCAAGCAGCACGTTCACTCCAGGGGCATGGCTTTCCTGAAGGCACAGTGCTGCATTTGCAGCTGCATGTGAGTGTGCTGGAAACCCAGGGAACTTGCATGACACTTGGCTGCTTCTGATGCCATTCGCAGAAAACAGGTTTCATCAGTTGAAGGTACCAAAGGCACCTTGGTCACCACCCAGGGTCTGTGTGTGAGCAACTGACTCCCCGCTGAAGGACCAAGGACTCAGAGCAGGAGCTCACATGCAGGCAACTCCTTGTGCACACCTGAACTGAACCAGAGGAATCCCAGCTCCTGTGGGTCTGTGAAGAGCTGAATCCCATTTCAGCCCCAGGGTTTCCATCTAGGGATGAGATGCCTGCACTGCCTCAGCTGGATCACCGCCCTGCACAGGGGAAGTCCACCCCTCCCTGTCCTTCTCTGTGTGCCCTTTTTGTTACAGCAAACACTCTCTGGTAGGACTAACCATATGTCTGTGATATAGCAGGGTCCACTGGACATTTGATGGTTAATGTAGCAGATTTCAAAGTACAGTCACCATGCTGTTGTCTTTCAGGAGCTGTTGGCCATGGAGACCCAGGGACATCTCAGGGGAGGTGAGTGGAGAGGAAAAAATGACATCCTCTGCTGCTGAGCTGGGCTGCGCTCCTGGGACAGAGGGAGCTCATACAAGCAGGCAGTGCTGAAGAGAGACAGCTGTGCCCAGGAGCAGCTCTTCTGCACAGCTCAGCTGGGCTGGGGAATGAACTGCGGGTGTCATGAGGAGAGAAGAGAAAGAAGAGAGGGATTACAGGATGTATGGGCTGTGAGCAGGCAGGGAGCTCACTGGAGGAGGATTGCTCACAGCTCTTGACAAGGTAAATCTCTCGCTGCAGGCAATGCAGCCAGTTATAGTAGAGGGATCATTATATTAGAGACAATCCATAGCACGTCAGGCTGAAGACACACCATCTTTCCTAATCGTGGGGAAGGACCTGCTCCAGCTGAGGGTCTCCGTGCTGCAGTGTCAGAGCACAGCCCTGAGGGCTGTGTGTCGAAGGACAGCTGCAGGCTGTGCAGCTGGGGGTGCAGCCGGGTGCCCAGGGCTGTGGTGCAGAGCAGGGTCCCTGCTGTGCCCCAGGGGCTGTGTGCCGGGGCAGGGACTCTGCCGCCTGCCAGGCTCAGCACTCAGCCTGCCCGGGGAGCTGCCCAGGGCGCTGCGGGGAGACGTGTGGGGGGAAGGAGCCCCCCGGCAGGGCAGGGGCCTTCTGCTGCCACAGCTGCTGCCTGGGGCAGGGGGAGCACAGCTACGCTGCACCCCAGTATGTGTCTAAATGCACTTTGCAAGAGGAAAGTATGGATTTCCCTTTTGCTGTTTTTAGGGAAGGGGAAAGAGTTGGAGGCAGAAATCTGAACGGGGCTGTCAAGTTTGATCACAGCTCTGAGACTCCTGAGTTGTTCTTTTCTCATTTATTTGATTGTGAACAGTCACACAGAATGTGTTTTCATCCTCCCATTTCTCAAAGGATAGAAGCAGTTGAAATTATCGTCATTCTCTGCAGACATTAAAAATGCACTTATCCTGCAAACAGGCAGATTTCTGAAAGACAAATCTAAGTACACAGAGATAGGGGTGAGGGCTCTGAGTGCAGACTGGGTAAAGATACGAGACATGAAACAGCTCCTAAGACGAGAATATCCAGGAGGCTGGGATATGATTAGGAAATGAGAGGAAAGTAAGAGCTCTTTAAGCTTCAACTCTTAAGGGAAGGTGAAGCTCATGAAAATAAATTGAAGTAATGGAGTTAAATTAAACGTTTTCCAAAGTGAAGGAAAAATTTTTATAGTATGACTGGAGGAGTTTCTCTGAGAACATTGTCCTAAAAGGAATAAAAAGTTTCATAGTATACGAAGAGTTGTGATTCTGAGAATGGTCTTGTCATTATGTTGTGCACCCTGAACAGGACTCCATGCCCAGGAACCACAGATGCCCAACAGCAGCTCCATCAGCGAGTTCCTCCTCCTGGCGTTGGCAGACACGCGGCAGCTGCAGCTCCTGCACTTCTGGCTCTTGCTGGGCATCTACCTGGCTGCCCTCCTGGGCAACGGCCTCATCAGCACAGCCGTAGCCTGCGACCACCGCCTGCACACCCCCATGTACTTCTTCCTCCTCAACCTCGCCCTCCTCGACCTGGGCTGCATCTCCACCACTCTCCCCAAAGCCATGGCCAATGCCCTCTGGCACACCAGGGCCATCTCCTACGCAGGATGTGCTGCTCAGGTCTTTTTCTTTCTCTTCTTCATCTCAGCAGAGTATTGCATTCTCACCATCATGTCCTACGACCGCTACGTTGCCATCTGCAAGCCCCTGCACTACGGGACCCTGCTGGGCGGCAGAGCATGTGTCACCATGGCAGCAGCTGCCTGGGGCACTGGGCTTCTCTATTCCCTGCTGCACACTGCCAATACATTTTCCCTGCCTCTGTGCCAAGGCAATGCTGTGGATCAGTTCTTCTGTGAAATCCCCCAGATCCTCAAGCTCTCCTGCTCAGACTCCTACCTCAGGGAAGTTGGGTTTATTGTGCTTAGTATTCTTGCCATATTTGGGTGTTTTGTCTTCATTGTTGTGTCCTATGTGCAGATCTTCAGGGCCGTGCTGAGGATGCCCTCTGAGCAGGGACGGCACAAAGCCTTCTCCACGTGCCTCCCTCACCTGGCCGTGCTCTCCCTCTTAGTCAGCACTGCCACATTTGCCAACTTGAAGCCTCCCTCCTTCTCTTCCGCATCCATGAACTTGGTGGTGTCATTTCTGTACTCAGTGATGCCTCCAGCTATGAACCCCCTCATCTACAGCATGAGGAACCAGGAGCTCAAAGACACACTGAAGAAATTGATGTCATGGACACTTTTCATTAACAATAAACTTCTGATCTCTTGCTAAACGACTCCCAGACTATCCTATAGCAGAGCTGTATTGCTCTTCTATGTTTATAATGTTTATTTCTTTTTTTTTTATTTATTTGTATTTTGCTGTTTTTATAAGTTTATTAATGGTTCTTATGCTGTTATAGTAATATTTTGATTCATTCCATGTCTGCTGAAGCATCAACCTGCTCTCTTTCTCCTGGAGCCCATATCTGATGTGGATCAGAGCTGACTGTTGTATCCTCTGTGTAGTGTCTCTATATCTGCAGGGAAATGTGGTGTCTGCAGTCTTCACTGTGGCTGTGGGGATGTAATGGTGCAGGGAAGGGAAGGATTCCTGTCATTCTTGCTGTACTTGAACATTCCAAGTGCTTTTGGAAATGCTCTCTTATCATTCCATTCGTTTTGCACACCCACAGACTCCCAGGGAGGAGTTTAGCAGCACTTGGCCTCATCCATCTGGGTCTGCTTCCCACCCTGATCAGCACGGCCAGCACAGAGCCACCCAGGAATGGCCATGGAGGTCAGAGGAGGGATGGATACTGATGGGAGCTGACCTGGGCATGACATTTCCCTGCAGATGCTCGTATGACCAGGAGCCCTATGACCTTGTGGCTGTTCCTCAGTCCCCGTTCTGACATTGGCACTTCCCCTAAGACCACCCTTGGACAAGACTGTGTGGGTGCTGGGGGCAGTTGGAGCACCAGGGTCTGGTTCTGACCATGTCATGGAGTTATCTATATTAATCTATTCCCATTACAGGGGTCAGTAGGCCACACTGCCAGGCAGTGAGCGAGAGAGAGCTTGTGTCCGAGTGTGAGATTCCGTGACTTCCTTCCATGTCGTATCTTCCTCTCTGACCGTGAAGTCCCATGGGATACGTAGTTCTTCTTCTCTTCTGAGAACCAGGTATCCAGAAAGTTGTCAGTCCATGGAACTGGAGTATTAACTCTTTAATTACCCATGCTGTACATGTTGTTATGATGTGGAATACCAATAGCAAAGTTACAATACCATGACATTCCACCCCTTATTCTACATCGCTACATCATGCTTAATATATACATATATACAAGCATACAATAATTCAAATACATTACACACATGTCTACATACATATACACATACATATACACATACACATACATATACATATACATATACATATACATATACATATACATATACATATACATATACATATACATAGAACTACTGTCTGCACTCCCCCAGCATCAAATTCCCTTGTGGTACACATTGAACATCCCCATTTTTCTGCATCACCCACCAAGTGCACCCAGGTTCCTGGGCAAAACCACATCCACGGAGAGGTTTGCCCTTTCCAGAGGCTGGAAGGACCCAAACAGCTTTTCCCAACATGCTCTTTCCATGTACTACAGGGACCTTATCTCCCTCTACAGTACGTAGGGAGCTGGATTGGGCAGGACCATCTCGACTGATAGACCCACTAGCACTGACCAACCAGGTGGCTTCTGCCAAATGCTTCTCCCAGTGCATAAATGTTCCACCACCCATTGCTTTCAGCATAGTTTTTTTACAACCCATCGTATCGTTCAATTTTACCAGAAGCTGGTGCATGATAGGGGATGTGATAAATCCACTCAGTGCCATGATTTGAAATGAGTCCCATTATCTAATTCAGTACTTTCTGGAGTGCCGTGTCGCCACAGGACTTGTTTGTCCAGACCTAATATGGTGTTTCTGGCGGTAGCATGGGGTACTGCATATGTATCAAGCCAACCAGTGGTTGCCTCCACCATGGGAAGCACATAACGCTTACCATTGCAAGAGTGTGGCAAGTTCATAGAATCGACCTGCCATGCCTCCCCATATTTATACTGCTGCCATCGCCCTTCCTTCCAGAGTGGTTTCATCCTCTTGGCTTGTTTAATTAATTATGGCACATGTTTCACAGTCATGAATAACCTGTGCAACAGCGTCCATAGTTAAGTCCACCCCTGGGTCTCTAGCCCATTTATATGTCGTGTCTCTTCTTGATGGTCTGAGGTCTCATGGGCCCACCAAGCTAGGAAATAATTCACCCTTGTTCTGCCATTTCAAGTCTATTTAAGCCACCTCAGTTCTAGCAGCTCATTCTACCTGATGGTTATTTTGCATGTTCCTCACTAGCCTGACTCTTGGGCATATGGGCATCCATGCGACACACCTTTATAACCATATTTTTTGTTCAGGCAGCAATGTCTGTCCACAGTTCAGATGTCCAAATAGGTTTACCCCTCAGTTGTCCATTATTTTGCTCCCACTGCTGTAACCACCGCCATAAGGCATTTGCCACTCCCATGAGTCAGTGTAACGATAAATCTCTCCCGTTCAGCAACATCTAAGGCCAGTTGGACACCCTTTACCTCTGTGAGCTGACTTGCTTCTCCTTTTCCTTCAGTGGCCTCTGTAACCTGACGTGTGGGGCTCCACACAGCAGCTTTCCATCTGTGATGCTTCCCCACAATACAACATGATCCATCTGTGAACTGGGCATATTTCTTTTCATATTCTGGTAGTTCATTGTATGGTGGGGCCTCTTTAGCATGTGATACCTCTTCTGCCCCTGATGTGCTGAACTTTTTACCTTCAGACCAGTCAATGGTCACCTCTAGGATTCCTAGACTGCTGAGGTTCCCCATCCACACTCGTTGCATAATGAACACAATCCACTTACTCCATGTGGCATCAGCAGCATGATGGGTGGAGGGGACCTTTCCTTTAAACATCCAGTTCAGCACTGGCAGTTGAGGTGCCAGAAAGAGCAGCGTTTCAGTGCCAATTACTTCCAAAACATCCCAAACCCCTCATTTGCTTTTAAGATCTCCTTCTCACTTGGAGTGTAGCCCTCTTCTGACCCCCTGTATGCTCGACTCCAGAATCCCAAGGGGCCGGCCTTGGGTCTCTCCTGAGGCTCTTTGCCACAGGACTCCAAGTGGGACCTTTCTCTCCAGCAGCAGCGTAGAGGACATTTTTTTACATCCTGTCCCATCCGTACTGGCCCCAGGGCCACAGCACAGGCTATCTCGCTGCAACTGCGGCTTCCCAGCGACTGCAGGTCTGGATGATGGTAGTGTATGAGGTCTGTTGGTGATGTCTCTTTCTTAATCACTATCGCTAACGTCATGCAGTAATGAGTAGATGCATTACTTTGCTTATTTTCTGTAATGTTAAGCTTATCCATTGACTATAGGCGCAGCTTTATTTTTGTATTACTTTGAAATGGACAGTAAAATGAGCCTATCCCTTCTGTTGGTGTCTGTGTCCTTACTGTCGACCCCCGTCAGATTTCGAAAGCATATGCATATGCAATTCATTGGCAAATGCATTCATTCTTTACCAAAACTCACTAACTATACTACTAATGTCTCCCTGGGCATGCAGCAGTTGCATCTAAGGTAGATGGTACAGTGACTTGCTTCCTCCCCTTTATTTCTTCCTTCAGCATAATTGCTAGTGACTTTTGTCACGCTCTTTACTGTTTTTCCCCAGTTTAGCAAGTTTCCTTTGCTTGTTATGCCATAACTGAACAACTTTCTATCTTGGGACACTGTAACTCACAACAACTTATATGAAACCCAAGAAAAAGTCCTTGCACCTGGCGGATGCAAAGATTACAGTAGTCTTATTGTGACTTCAGAGCTTCAGTGAAGCAGGATCATTGAGAAAAAAAGCAAGGCTGTTAGCACACCAAGCAAAGCTGAACTTTTAGTTCAGTTTTAGACCTGGCACACATTGATTCCTTTTACTTAAGTAATATCTTGGTCCTTAAGCTAATATACTGATCCGTATTGCTAGCCCCCCCTATATTATGTTCATCACCTAGCAAAAATGCATAGCTGATAGTGGAGACTCTGTTGAAAAACAGTGCTTTGTAGATGAGAATTTGCACTATCAAGTAATGCTCTTCTGCTCTTTCTATCTGTTGCCGTTTCCATGGAAAGAAGTAGGAGGCATTCCTTTTGGAGTGACCTACATATATGTGCCCCCAGACAATTTCTACTCAGTAAATGCAGCCCAGGCAAGCCAAAAGGTTGGAGGTTTGTGCCTCACAGGTTACCCTGAGACTGTGAAACTGCCCCCTCAAACCAAGGTGAACCCCATCAAAGCAATGGGCATTTTCAGAGAGCAGCCCCGTGAGTGGATTGCTGAGTCCAGTTCTGGGATAGGCATCCATCCATCCTTCTTTCTGCCCCTGCCTTGAGGACCGTCAGTAGGGAACATGTCACGCCCCACACATAAAGGGAAGGAGAGGTGCCCAGATTCACAGCCCCTGGTTAGATAACAGTGAAATTGACACAGTCCAAACACAGTCATCAGTTTTAATGACAATCTCTGCACTATCAGTATCTTAAAGGTAGTGGTACTTTTACAATCATTCCATTTGCTTAAAGCTAAACTTTGTGATGTTACAAGAAATCAAAGTAAGCCTGGTGTAATGTGAAGTAAGCCTAATCTTTATGAGTGGACAAGAACGAAAAGAGAGAGACAGAGTGAGAAGAGAGAGATAGAGGGACGGAGAAAGAAATCACTGGTCTGCATTCCGATGTAGGTCCAGCCAACAGATGTGGGGGGTCCTTGACATGTGAGCTTGCTTGTTCCATAGATCTGTAGCATGAAAACCTCAAATAAGATCCTCAAGGATCTCTCTGGCATCATTCTTTGGCTCCTAGATGTACAGATGTGCCATCCAGGGCTGTGAGTGAGTTGGCCATAAACAAGTCCATCAAAAACAAGTTTGCAGTCAGAACTTCTTACAGCACAATGGGAACGTTTTGGACAGAGCAAGGCCATCTCATTTTTCACAGTACTCTCCTCCCCCAAGTCTCCAGCCTTCCATCTGTTGACATGGCAATGCTCTTCCAAGGCTCTGAGACAATTCCAGGCACACCTCAGGCAAAGTGTTTCTCCTTGGTCTGCTACATAACACAGAACCTGAGGGCTGACACAACTGCAAGGAGAAAGGAGAACAACGTGGTGCTGCGAAGAGAGCAGCACTGAAAAGACCCCGTCCTGCTGCTGCCCATGGCCATGGCTCCAGGGAAGCAGCAGCAGCACAACTGAAAGGCAACAGAGAGGGAGCGGCCACCGGGCAGTGAGGGGCAGCCCCACAGACAGCAGGGCTGCAGCTCCGTGTGGCAGTTGGGCTCTTGGTTCCTGCACCCCTCCTGCGTACAGGGCTGCTCTCTGGGATCCAGAGGAGGTGGGAGCTGAGATTAATGATATTCTGAGGATTTCTTTATTGATTCAAAGAGCCTGGGTTACTTATGTCCATTAGGATTGCCAGACAGAAGACAAAGGTAGAAAACAAAGAAGAAATGTGATGAACAGTATTGCTTTATTGGAATTAAAACTACCATAGGAACAACAAAGCAGGAGTGAGGGCAAAAAGATGAAATAAAGGCAGTCTGAGCTTTTCCATTTTAGTGGTGCTGAAGCAATATATGTCCAAACAGTGTCCTGAGAGCTTGCTTGATCTCCTGGTTCCTCATGCTGTAGATGATGGGGTTCATGACTGGAGGTACCACCGTGTATAACACTGCCACCACCAGGTCCAGGGATGGGGAGGAGATGGAGGGGGGCTTCAGGTAGGCAAGTGTGGAACTGCAGACAAAGAGGGAGAGCACAGCCAGGTGAGGGAGGCACGTGGAGAAGGCTTTGTGCCGCCCCTGCTCAGAGGGCATCCTCAGCACGGCCCTGAAGATCTGCACATAGGAGAAGAGAATGAAAGCAAAGCACCCAGATACTACAGAGGCACTGACCACAAGAACAAAACTTTCTTTGAGGTAGGACTGTGAGCAGGAGAGCTTGAGGATGTGGGGGATTTCACAGAAGAACTGATCCACAGCATTGCCTTGGCAGAGAGGCAGTGAAAATGTATTGGCAGTGTGTAGCAGGGAATTAAGGACCCCAGTGCCCCAGGCAGCTGCTGCCATGGTGGCACAAGCTCTGCTGCCCAGCAGGGTCCCGTAGTGTAGGGGCTTGCAGATGGCAACATAGCGGTCATAGGACATGACCGTGAGAAGATAATATTCTGATGAAAACAAAAAGAAAAAGAAAAAGACCTGTGCAGCACATCCTGCGTAGGAGATGTGCCTGGTGTGCCAGAGGGCATTGGCCATGGCTTTGGGGAGAGTGGTGGAGATGCAGCCCAGGTCGAGGAGGGCGAGGTTGAGGAGGAAGAAGTACATGGGGGTGTGCAGGCGGTGGTCGCAGGCTACGGCTGTGCTGATGAGGCCGTTGCCCAGGAGGGCAGCCAGGTAGATGCCCAGCAAGAGCCAGAAGTGCAGGAGCTGCAGCTGCCGCGTGTCTGCCAATGCCAGGAGGAGGAACTCGCTGATGGAGCTGCTGTTGGGCATCTGGTACTTCTGGGCACCAGGACCTGTGTGCACAAGTACCTGTCCAAGAAATAGGAAAGTTAGTGACAAGGCATTCCATGTGGGTAATGTTCATTGTTGTCAGTGATGTGAGCTACATTTCATGCAGTTCGTTTTGCCATGAACACCTCTGCGCTTTTTGTCTCAAGGAAGCTGCTTTGTCCCTTTGTGTACATGGGAACGTGGTGGTGCTGTGATGATGTTCTGTTCAGAATTTGTCAGGTGAAATCACTTCTAATGCAGAAGTGCTTGTCAGCATCTGCGGTACCAGTGCCAGAAACATGGAGGTTGAAAAGAAAAGTTTTAATGATGTTGTTTTTTTCCTGCACAGACTGGTCCCACTCACCACGGCCAGGAAGTTTTTAAGTCAGAAATCCTGAGCTGTTCTGCCACACACATTGTGAATGGTAGTGAGAGATGTGGGGCAAAGGGATTCACTGCTGCTTAGTGCAAGGTAAGGGGAGCTGGTTGGGCTTGTTTCCAAACACTCTGAACATGCAACTGTTCAAAGGGAGAATGCCCTCCCATGTTATCTTGAAAAGAAGGCAGACCCTGCTGAGAGCAGAGGAAACCACTGCCCATCATGGAATGCCCACCCTTTCTCAGGGGTCCTGAGCAAGGTCTCATCAACACACATCTGGCAAACGACACCTAACATTCATTTCACCAACCCCAGAGCATTTCCTTGCGTATAGCATCTCTCCCCTTCATCCCTGCACATTGATCTCGATCCTGTGGGAAAAATTGGCATCCTAGAGGTCAGCTCACAGCTCTCAGGGATACTTCAAGGAGATGTGTGCCAGTGGTGGCATCTTATTAAGGGAAAGCAAACTCCTTCCCAGCCTCACAGACTGCATTGCCCACAGCGCCAGGCAGTCACTCTCAGCCCCTGTGCACTGCAGAGGGCGATGGACACGTGCCTGGGGAGATGCTGCTCTGCTCTGCTGCAGCTCTGGCTGCATTCCTATCTGCTGTTCAGAACCCATCCTGTCTGCAGAGAATCACCTAAGTGCATGTTCATGTTTGCAGGTGAAAAGGGAACAAAAGAGTACCTCAATGACTTCAGCAAAGTAAATATCTGCTTTCAGAAAGTAAAGAGACTGAATGTACTTGAAGATTCTCAATTGATGGACTCAAACACTCTACATCAATACCCTCCACTACAAGTAGGAAGCAGAAAACATGGCGGAAAATCCCTCCTTAAGCCTTCACTGTGGAAAGTCCCAAGTAGTGCAGCTCCCCGGGCAGGCTGAGTGCTGAGCCTGGCAGGCGGCAGAGTCTCTGCCCCGGCACACAGCCCCTGGGGCACAGCAGGGACCCTGCTCTGCACCACAGCCCTGGGAACCCAGCTGCAACCCCGGCTGCACAGCCTGCAGCCGTCCTGGGACACGCAGCCCTCAGGGCTGTGCTCTGACAATGAAGCACCGAAGCCCTCAGCTGGAGCAGGTCTTTCTCCACAGTAAAGAAACATGGAGCACCTTCAGCCAGATATCTAATGGGATGTCCCAGAGTTAGTGATCCCTCCAGGAAAATCAGACTCATTGCCTGGAGCCAAAGACTTACCTTGTCAAGGATAGTGAGAAATGCACCTCCAGTGAGCTCCCAGCTTGCTATTGTGCCACACAACATCTAAGCTCTCTTCCTTCTCTCCTCCCCATCTCCTGATGGACATGGCCCCAGCCCTGCTGTGTGGTGTTCAGGAGCTGCTCCTAGGCACAACTGTCTCTCTGCAGCACTGCCCACTTGTATGAGCTCCCTGTGTCTCAGGAGCCCAGCACAGCTCAGCAGCAGAGGAGATGATTTCCTTTTCCCCACAGCTCTCTCTGGAAATATCCATGGCCCTCATGAGCTGACAGCTCCTGCAAGACAGCACAGTCATCACTGCAGAATGTACATTGAAGTCAGATCCATTAATCAACACGTCCAGAGGATTCCAAAAACATGGATGTTCCTAACAAAAGAGGACCATGAGAGGACCAAATGCCAAATCTGGAAACCTCTGTTCATGTCCCATAACAAAAATGACAAACAGACAAGGACAGGGTGGGGTTGACTTCCCCTGTTCTGCTCAGTGATAGAGCTGAGGCAGCGCAGGCATAACATTACAGGATCATCTAATGGCTTAGGTTGGAGGAGACTTTAAATAGCACCTAGTTCCAAGCCCGCGGGCATGGGCAGGGCACCAACCATCAGATCAGGCCCAGGATCCCATCCATCCTGACGTTGAATGCCTCTCGGGATGGGGCACACATAATATCTTTGGGCAACCTGTTCCACTTCCTTTGAGTAGAAAATTTCTTCCAAAAATCTTAACTAAATCTCCCATCCGTACTTCAAAGCCATTTCCCTTTCTCCTATTACTATCAGACCATCTCATCCTAACCCTAGGACTGGGCATGTCATCTGCTGATGGAAACCCTGGGACTGAAATGGGATCAGTTCCCCAGAGGTCCATGGGAGCCATATGTCCTCTTAGTTGAGTTCAGATGTGCACAATGAGGTGTCTGTGTGTGACTCATTTGAATGGCATCAGAAACTTATAGGGTCATGCCAGTTTCCTGATGACAGGAAGCTGGTAACATTGTTCCAGTTTGAAAGAAGAGCAAGAAAGATGATCTAGGCAATTATGAACCTGTCAGTCTCACTTCAGTACATGGTAAAATTATGGAAAAAAAAAAAAAAAATGATGATGAAAGCTATTGAAAACACCGGAAAGACAATTCCGTCCTTGGTCAAAGCCAATACAAGTCCAGAGTAGAAAATCCTATTGAACTTAATGTCCTTTGATGAAGAGGTCATCCATTTAGATGAACAAGGGAAGCAAACTGATGTTGTTGTTTTGGATTTCAGTAGAGCTTTTGATACTGTTCCTCAGAGAATACTTCTGGACAGAATGTCCTGCATAGGGTTAGACAGAAACACAGTGTTGTCAGTGAGAATTTGGCCAGTGGATGGGGCCCAAAGGCTTACACCAGAAGTGCTCCATCAAGCTGGCGGATGGTCATAAGCAGGGTTCCCCAGGGCTCCATTTGAGGACCATTTCTCTTTGATGTTTTCATCAATGATGTGCATGCAGGACTAAAAGTTGTTTTGAGCAAATTTGCTGATGATATTGAACTGGGAGGTGCTATTGCCTCCACTGAGGGTGGAGAGGCCTTGCACAGTGCTGTGGACAAGACAGAGGACTGGGCAAGCACCAACCACATGAAGTATAGCAAGAACAAGTGCCTGATTCTGCACCTGGGAAGGGGCAACCCTGGACATACACACTTCCTGGGGGATGGAACACTGGAGAACAGTCCCACTAATAGGGGTTGAGGGTTCTGGTCAACAGCAAATTGGGCATGAGTCATCAATGTGCCCAGGCAGCCATGAAAGACAACCGTTCCCTGCGGTGCATTGAGAGCGACATTGCCAGATGGGTGAGGGAAGGGATTGTCCCTCTCTGGTCTGCACTGCTGCAGCCTCGCCTGGAGCACTGGGTGCACTGCTGGGCACCACAGAACATAAAAGACTTAAAACTATGGGTCCCTGTCCAGAGGAGGGCACTACAACCGAGAGATCTGAAGTTCAGAGTTACATTGGGATTGATGGCTTGTTCAGACTGGGCCATTCTTACATCTCACATCCTGGGATGAGACATTGCCAACGTGGGACTTGGGCCTCACAGCATCCTTGCACCCCATGCAAAGCCTGGGAGCTGCTGTCCTTTTGTCTTTCATTTGGTATCCTACAGTCTCCCATCCCACTACCCCAGGAAGGGCCCTGAGCCAGCATGAGGGACAGGATCTCCCTGCCAAGGGTCTGGGGATCAGGGCTTGGCCTTTCTGCTTCATAACACAAAGGAGGGTTTTCTCAGCATCACAGCCACCATCCCAGTGCCCTTGCCTGCCTGTAACCATGGCTTCCAATTGTCTGCTCTAACAAGTCCCTGGGGAAGCTTGCTTGTTAGTGGCCCTCAGTGGGGCCCATTAATACTCCAAGAAACTTCTCTGTTCCTTCTGACTTGGTCTTCTTGAGCCCTTCATGCCATCTTCTCTCTGCACTGGTGGTTGATGGACTCAGCAGCAAATGCCCCCTGGGTCCCATTACAAGCTAAGGAGTCCTCCTGTGCCTTGTGCCTTCCTGTCATCTTCTTCAGCTGTTCAGAACTTGTACAGCTAACTGGAGAGGTATCTGGAGTAAGCTTAAAGAGGAAGAGATTGATGGGCATTTAAGAAGTCTCAGTATTTATTTATTTATTTATGGTTGTGTTTAAACAAGAAGTTAAAGCAGCACTTGGCAGTTGATACTGATCCAGGATGTCCCCTAATGAGCTTTGCTCTGATACTGTGTGGACCAACGTCCTCCTCAACTTCCCCACCCCATTTTTACTCCCGTTGGCCCCATGGGACTGGCATCACTTTTCCTCACATCACTCTTCTCCTCTGGAGTCACCCGCTCACTGTCAAACCTCCTTTGCACCAACTCCCACTGGCTTTCCTCAGAGAACCAGCTGCACGTGGGCAATGAAAGTGTTCTCTTTTTTGCCAGCAAACAGAAGGAAATGTGATGCAATTGAATGTACAGAAAAACACATTGATCAACCACATGCCCTGTCCAAGCCGCATCTACTGAGGTTGGTCTTTCACAGGGAATATCTGTGCAAGATATGAGTTAGACAGAGATAGGACGGGATAGATATAATCACAGTAAAGGAGTGGACAAGAGAGTCCATCAGACTTTGGAGAGATGGAGCAGGTTCCAGTAATCTCTCTGAAGGTCACAGATCAGCCAGATAGTTGGGAGGTATCTGAGTGAAGAAAGAGCAAGGGATGAGGAAGTCTGGAAAGGAGTGGGAAGAGCGTGTGTCCAGATGGCCTGCTGAAAACTTGCCCTTCTGCATGGCCATTGATTTAGGAGCGCTGGAGACACCTGGAGGATGAGGGACATAAAATACACAGCAGGGTAGAGCAGCAGTGGGCACTGGATATTAGACACAGGGCATTGGCACTGGCACCGCTGTCTGTGTCTCTGTACCTGAAGGCATCTGTGTCCTGCTATCATCGTTCTGGAAAATGTAGTCCTTTTCAGAAAAAAAGAATAAAAAATAAAAAGGTACAAAATCCTCAAAGAAAATAATAGATACAAAATCTACCTCTATCCCCTCTCTGGCCTTCAGCTGTTGCTCAGGAGGGAGGTGTCTATCTCAGGGATTTCCCACACAGCTTACAAGGACCAGCACACATCCAGGAGCACCCCAGGCACCTTGGTCACCACCCAGGGTCTGTGTGTGAGCAACTGACTCCCCGCTGAAGGACCAAGGACTCAGAGCAGGAGCTCATATGCAGGCACCTCCTTCTGCACACCTGAACTGAACCAGAGGAATCCCAGCTCCTGTGGGCCCGTGGGGAGCTCAAGCTCATTTCAGCCCCAGGGTTTCCATCTAGGGATGATATGTCTACACTGCCTCAGCTGGATTACTGCCATGCCCAGGGGAAGTCCACCCCTCCCTGTCCTTCTCTGAGTGCCCTTTTTGTTACAGCAAACACTTGCTGGTAGGACTAACCATGTGTCTGGAATTGGTCACTGTCATTTGGTGGTTAATGCAGCAGATTTCAAAGTACAGTCAAAATGAGCCCCAGGGACATCTCAGGGGAGATGAGTGGGAAGGATAAAAATGACATCCTCTGCTGCTGATCTGGGCCAGACTTCTGGGATACAGGGAGCTCCTACAAGTGGGCAGTGCTGCAGAGAGACAGCTGTGCACAGGAGCAGCTCTACTGCACAGCTCAGCAGGGCTGGGGGAAAGATCTGCAGGTGGCACGAGGATAGAAGAGAAAGGAGTGTGAGCAGGCTGTGAGCACACTGGAGGAGGAATATTGCTCTCTGCTCTTCACAAGGTAAATCTCTGGCGACAGGCAGTGCAGCCACTTTTCCTGGAGGGATCACTAAGTTTGAAAACAACCCACAGCAGATCAGGCTGAAGACACACCATGTTTCCTTACTGTGGAGAAAAACATGCTCCAGATGAGGTCTTCCATGCTGTAGTGTCAGAGCACAGCGCTGAGGGCTGCGTTTCCCAGGACAGCTGCAGGCTGTGCAGCCGGGGGTGCAGCCGGGTGCCCAGGGCTGTGGTGCAGAGCAGGGTCCCTGCTGTGCCCCAGGGGCTGTGTGCCGGGGCAGGGACTCTGCCGCCTGCCAGGCTCAGCACTCAGCCTGCCCGGGGAGCTGCCCAGGGCACTGCAGAGAGACGTGTGGGGGGAAGGAGCCCCCCGGCAGGGCAGGGCAGGGGCCTTCTGCTGCCACAGCTGCTGCCTGGGGCAGGGGGATCACTGCTACTCTGCACCCCAGAATGTTTCCAAGAGCACTTTGCAAGAGGAGGGACATGGCAGGGATTTTTCTTTTATATCCTTAGGGAAGGGAAAAGGATGGGAGGCTGAAATCTAGAAGGACCTGGCAACTTTGAACACATCTCTGAGACTCCTGAATCTTACTTTAATCAATAGAGAATCCTCAGTTGTACCTTTCTCAGTCTGCTGTTATACGAACAACCTCCTAAAGTGCTTTCAGCCTCTCCTCTCCCAAAGGAAAGCACCAGATGAAATTATCGTCATTCCCTGCAAACATGAATTATGCACTTCGCCTCTTAATAGGTATTTTGTTTAACAGAAATTTTTGTGCATAGAAGTTGAGGTTAGGGGCTCTTAGAGCAGTTGGGGTAAAGACAAGAGATGTAGAAACAGCTCCCAAGAGGAAAATATCCAGGAGGCTGGGATATGATTAGGAAATGATTCGGAAAGTAATGATTAGGAAAGTAAAAGCTCCTTAAGCTTCTACTTCTTACATGACGCTGAAGCTGATGAAAATAAACTCATGTTATGGAGTTAAATGGACTTTCTGAGTGTAGCAGGAGGAGCGCCTCTGAGAATGATGTAAACTTGTCATTATCTTCTGCACTCTTCTACTTACGGATTGCTGAGCTTCATGAAATTAAATTGAAGGAATGGAGCTAATGAACACTGTCCTTAAAGAAAGAAAAGGTTTTACGGCATAGCAGGAGGTGTGAATGTGCGAACTGCCTTGTCATTATCTTCTGCACTCTGAACAGGACTCCATGCCCAGGAACCACAGATGCCCAACAGCAGCTCCATCAGCGAGTTCCTCCTCCTGGCGTTGGCAGACACGCGGCAGCTGCAGCTCCTGTACTTCTGGCTCTTGCTGGGCATCTACCTGGCTGCCCTCCTGGGCAACGGCCTCATCAGCACAGCCGTAGCCTGCGACCACCGCCTGCACACCCCCATGTACTTCTTCCTCCTCAACCTCGCCCTCCTTGACCTGGGCTGCATCTCCACCACTCTCCCCAAAGCCATGGCCAATGCCCTCTGGCACACCAGGGCCATCTCCTACGCAGGATGTGCTGCACAGATCGTTTTCTTTGTCTTCTTCCTCTCAGCAGAGTATTGCATTCTCACCATCATGTCCTATGACCGCTACGTTGCCATCTGCAAGCCCCTGCACTACGGGACCCTGCTGGGCAGCAGAGCTTGTGCCACCATGGCAGCAGCTGCCTGGGGCACAGGGCTTCTCAATGCTGTGTTGCAAACTGCCAATACATTTTCCCTGCCTCTGTGCCAAGGCAATGCTGTGGATCAGTTCTTCTGTGAAATCCCCCAGATCATCAAGCTCTCCTGCTCAGATGCGTACTTCAGGGAAGTTGGGCTTATTGTGCTTAGTGTCCTTGCTATGTTTGGGTGCTTTGTTTTCATTGTTTTGTCCTATGTGCAGATCTTCAGGGCCGTGCTGAGGATGCCCTCTGAGCAGGGACGGCACAAAGCCTTCTCCACGTGCCTCCCTCACCTGGCCGTGGTCTCCCTCTTTGTTAGCACTGTGCTGTTTGCCTACCTGAAGCCACGCTCCATTTCCTCCCCATTCCTAGGTCTGACAGTGGCACTTCTGTACTCTGTGGTTCCTCCAACACTGAACCCTATTATCTATAGCGTGAGGAACAAGGAGATCAAGCATGCCCTCCGCAAACTGTTGCAATGTGCACTATTTCAGCTTCAATAAAGTGCCCATCTTCCTCACATGATTCCGACTGATGATTTTTCATATTTTATGTATGTTTGATTTTTCTTTTGTGTTTAAGTTTGATACAGTAATCTCTAAAATAAGTTTCAATCTACTCCATTTCTTCTTCCTATCTACTTTCTATATCCTCTCACCTAGAGCTCACGTGAACATGGAATAAGATTCCCTGAATATTTTAAAAGACAGTAAAAAAGCTTGCAAAAAGTACTTTTCCTTTGCTCTTCTCTCTTCCTGGCTTGCCTGGATCTGGATCTGGGGGAGGTACAGCCACGCACAGCAGCACAACACGCTCTTTTCATCCCTGCTCTCTTTACACTGCTCTCAAGTCCTTGCATTTGTGCAGACCTGAAGGTCTTGTGTGTCTCACCACAGCCCTGTTGTCTCTACAGCAGCACTCCGGGGCTGCACTCAGGCCTCTTCCAAAGGAATGGTGCAAAGAATATACCACCGGAGGTGCTCCCTGAGAAGACCTTGACATCTTCTGGTGTTCACTGAGTGACGGGGATAGTTTCAGAGTCCCAAGGTGATCTGTTAGGGACTCAGGGCAGTGCTGTGTTTTGACATGGAAGGTGGCTCAGCACCACGCGGTTGTTTGCTCACTGCTGTTATCTCAACTCTAGGAGCCCCACATTGGGCACCAAAATGACTGTGGTGGTTTAACCCGCTGGGTGGCTCAGCCCCACACAGTGCTTTGTGCACTGCCCCCTTCCCAGTGGGATGGGGAAGAGAATTTGTTTGTACAACTCGTGGGTTCAAATAAAGCTATTTTGTAAGAAAGATAAAAGGAAAGGGTACTACTTATGACATATACATATATATGTCTCACTGGTGTGCCAGAGGGAAGGGTGCCAGGGCAATACCTGCACAGAAGTGTTGGACCCTCTGCCCTGTCACAGTCGGGCAGAGCTGATAGAGGAGGGAGTTGGAAGAGTATCCTAGCTCGGCGTCATTGATGAAACCCCTGCCTGCCAACCCCACTAACCCAGGTCCCAGTAAGCAACAGGTTTGAATGCTGGAAATTGAAGGGGACATGAGTGGGGAGTCTGCCTAGGAGGGAGCCTAGGCTGAGGCAGTCACCCCCATGCCTTGAAACTGCCTCTGTCAGGGAAGGCAGGAGGGGAATTGTGGTGGGTGATTCCCTTCTCTGGGGAACGGAGGGCTCCATTTGCAGGCCCGACCCGACCTGTAAGGAGGTGTGCTGCCTCCCTGGGGCCCACATCAGGGACATCGCCAGAAAAGTCCTGGGTCTGGTTTGCTCCTCTGATTATTAACCATTACTGATAGTTCAGGTAGGCAGTGATGAAATTGCTCAGGGAAGCCTGCGAGCTTTCAAAAAGGATTTCAGGGGCTCATACTTTCACTCATACTTTACACTGCCTTTACCTCACTTTTTACTCTGGGTTTACTTACACTACTCCAAGTGTACTCATATTTTATTTTGAATTTACTCACGCTATACTCCAAGTTTACTGACACCTTACTTCAAGTTTACGTGCACTTTACTCTGAGTTTACTCACACATTGTTTTGGGTTGCCTCACACTTTACACCAGTTTGTTCTTACTTTTCTCCGAGTGCACTCAATTGTACTCCGTGTGTGCCCACACCTTACTTGTGGTTTTACTTGCAACTTACTCCGGGATTTACTCACAGTTTACTCAAGGTTTACTCACACTTTACTCCTGGCTTTCTCCCTCCTGATTTTGCTCACACTTCACACCAGGTTTACACATAATTCACTTTGGGTTTACTCTTATGCTGGAGACGGAGAGGTCAGCTCAGCCTTGCTGAATGCTGACTCTCTGATAATGAGGCTCTGGAAAGGAGACAGAAGCTCTGAATAAACAGGGGTGTTTTGTACCTAGCCATAAGATAAGCTCTCTGCTGATTAGGAAGACTTGTTATGGAATTTGATTGCTTTCTAGCCAATGGATTGATAGTGGAAATGTACTGAACATGTGTGTTAGAATATAAAAGGCTTGCTTTAGAAAGTAGATAGAGATGGCATCATGATCATGATCATCACAGTAATAAGGAAATTGTCCTGGCACGAGATCCCTGTGTCATGTTTTAGTCACACTTTGCATTGGGTTTACTGACTCTTTACACAAGGTTTTATCTTACTTTCCTCTGTACTCTTACTCTATTCCAGGTATACTCACACTTTACTACAGTTTACCTCCAACATTTCTCCGAGTTTATTCACACTTAACTCCGGGTTTACTAACATTTTACTTTGGGTGTACTGATCTTATTCAGGGTTCACTCAAAATTCACTCTGTCTTTTCTCTAGGTTATTCTCCCACTTGACTCTAAGTTCACTCACAATTTTCTCCGGGATTACTCATACTTTACTTTGGGTTTACTCAGACCTCACTCAGAGTTTACTCACACTCTACTGGAGATGTACTCACATTTTACTCCAGGTTTACACACATTTTACAACAAGTTTACTAGGACTTTACTTAGGGTTTACGGTTTACTCACAGCTTATTCTGGGATTCTGGGTGTTTTTTTTTGTTTTTTTTTTTTGTTTTTTTTTTTGTTTTTTTTTTTCTTTCAGGGCGCTTTTGGGGTTCCAACCTGCAGCATGAGGCTCCACGTGCATTCCTCCCTGCAGGACAGCCCAGCCTCACTGACCCACAGGCAGCCCCTGGCAGCTATGTGCAGGCACTGTGTGGGGCAGCATGCCCCCAGCACAGCCCTGACAGCTCACACCGCCATTCTGCCCCCCACCAGCTGGACCCTGCCCAGCCCCAGCGTGTCCCACACAGCTCACAGCAAGCCCTGCTCCGGGCTCTGTTGGGCTCTGGACCTAGATAGGGACCAGGCCGGGCTGCCCATTCCCCAGTGCAGGTACTGAGCCCAGTAGGAATGTGGAGTGGTCCCATTTCAGCCATCAGCCTTCAGTAGATTTTGGTGAAAAGTGCTGCTGGGAACCACTGGTCTGAGGTCTGGGGCTGGTGGTAGCTTCCTTGAGCAGTGTCTCCTTTCTGTTCATGTAACAAGAAGCTTTGTTGGCTCTGTGCCCTGAGGGACCCTGCTTTGTGGCCCCATGGGCATGGGGTGGTCTCCAGAGCCCCAGGATCTCCTCTGACTGCTCCCTCCTCCTGAAGGCTCCCAGATGCAGCAGCCCTGCAGCAGAGCACCCAGAAGAGGGCTCATCCTGTGTGTGGTCACAACCAGACCCTGGTGCTCCAGCTGCCCCCAGCACCCACGCAATCTTGCCCAAGGGCCGTCTTCGGGGAAGTACCAAAGTTACAGTGGGGACTGAGGAACAGCCACAAGGTCATAGGGCTCCTGGTCATACGAGCATCTGCAGAGAAATGTCATGCCCAGGTCAGCTCCCATCAGTATCCATCCCTCCTCTGACCTCCATGGCCCTTCCTGGGTGGCTCTGTACTGCCTGTGCTGGTCAGGGTGGGAAGCAGAACCAGATGGATGACGCCAAGTGCTGCTAAATTGTTCTCTGGGAGTTTGTGGGTGTGCAAAGCAAATGGAATGGTAAGGGAGCATTTCCAATAGCACTTGGAATGTTCAGGCACAGCAAGAATGACAGGAATCCCTCCTTTCCGTACAGCGGTACATCCCCACTGCCACAGAGAAGACTGCAGTCACCTCATTTCCCTGCAGATACAGAGACACTACACAGAGGATACAAGAGCCAGCTCTGATCCACATCAAAGATGGGCTCCAGGAGGAAGAGAGCACGTTGATGCCTCAGCAGACATGCAATGAATCAAAATATTACTGTAACAGCGTAAGAACCATTAATAAACATAAAACAGCAGCAAACAAATTAAAAAAATAAGAATAAACATAAATATTATAAACATAGATGAGCAATACAGGCCTGCACTGGGACAGTCTGTGAGTCATTTATAGAGAGAGGAGAAGTTTGTTTTTAATGAAAAGTGTCCATGACATCAATTTCCCCAGTGCGTCTTTGAGGTCCGGGTTCCTCATGCCACAGATGAGGGGGTTAATGGCTGGAGGCACCACTGAGTACAGAAATGACACCACGGCTTTGTGCTGTCCCTGCTCAGAGGGCATCCTCAGCACGGCCCTGAAGATCTGCACACAGGACAGCACAATGAAAAGAAAACACAAGGCAGTAGCCACCTTGCTCAGGATGAGCCTTGAACTGAGAGAAAATATTTTCCTTCTCTTCAGGCAGAATGTATGCAGTTTCACCCATCACTTTCATCCTCCCATTGTGCATGAGAGCGTAGAACATTGCTCTCTATTCTCCATGATCTCCTCACAAGCTCTCACATGCTGCAGTGATGTGCCCACAGCCTTCCCTGGTTTCTCTGCCAGGATACACAGCTGCCTCCTACCTGGCTCTTTGTGCACCAAGACCACCTACTCCTCCCCCCAAATGGCTGTACTGGGTTTCCCATCTGTGGCTTATCACTGCGATGTCCCTGCCCCATACTTGACACAACCGTGCCTGGACTGCACAGGACAGGTGTGTTTGAGGGGGGAAGAGTTTCCCCAGCACAAGTGCCCATGGCAGCCCTCAGTGCACCACGCTTCCAGGCATTCCTGCTTTACAGGTCCAGTGCTGCCCCAGCCATGTCCCACACATGGGTCTGCAGACAGCCTCGCTCCACCACCAGGAGCGTGGAGATGGCTTCAGGAAAAAGCTCTGCCATCAACATGCAGGCAGTGCTGGAAATGGCTGATGTGAGAGGCTGAGGGTGACAAATGTCCAGAGCAACCCTCCTGGTCCACCCACGTCCCCCAGGGCGTAGACAAGGAGGGGATTATGGAAGTGAAAAGAGAGCAGCAACACAAAGACCACCTCCTGCTGCTGTCTGTGGCCATTGGACCTGGGAAGCAGCGGCCCCGTCTCAAACACAGATAAGGGGATGGAACTCCTGGGCAGTGAGGGGCAGCCGCCATGGACACCGAGGCTGCTGCTGCGTGTTGCAGCTGGGTTCCTGGACCCTGCACTACTCCTGCATATGTCAGTTGCTCCTCCACTTTCACAGATAGTAAAACATGGCAGCAGAGACAGACAAATTTCTGCTGGCTTCTTTATTGTGTCTATCAACAGAGCGCCTTGTTCTAAAGGTACATGAGATGAGTGTGTCAAAACACAACAGAAATGTTGCAGGCCAAGAATAACACTTTTGAAATCAAAGTCGTGGATGTGAAAACAATAATGAAGACAAATAATAATAAGAGATTGTCCTAACCATTTCAGAGTTACCTTGAGACTCCTGTTCGACTAGCATGCATCTTATGGATGTTAAAGATGTATGTATTGCTCACTGCAGCCTTGAGCTCCTGGTTTCTCAAGCCATAGAGGAGAGGATTCACTGCTGGAGGCACCACTGAGTACAGAAATGAAACCAGCAGGTCCAGGGATGGAGAAGAAATGGAGGGGGGTTTCAGATAGGCAAACATGGCTGTGCTGACAAAGAGGGAGAGCACGGCCAGGTGAGGGAGGCACATGGAGAAGGCTTTGTGCCGTCCCTGCTCAGAGGGCATCCTCATCACGGCCCTGAAGATCTGCACATAGGACACAACAATGAAGACAAAACACCCACAGATTAAACAAAGACTAAAATAAATAATCCCAACTTCCCTGAGGTAGTCAGATTTTGAGCAGGAGAGCTTGAGGATGTGGGCAATTTCACAGAAGAACTGATCCACAGCATTGCCTTGGCAGAGACGTAGGGAAAATGCAGTGGCAGTGTGCAGCAGAGCATAGAGAGCCCCAGTGCCCCAGGCAGCTGCTGCCATGGTGGCACAAGCTCTGCTGCCCAGCAGGGTCCCGTAGTGCAGGGGCTTGCAAATGGCAACGTAGCGGTCATAGGACATGATGGTGAGAAGGGAATATTCTGCCGAGATGAAGAAGACAAACAGAAATGTCTGTGCAGCACATCCTGCGTAGGAGATGTGCCTGGTGTGCCAGAGGGCATTGGCCATGGCTTTGGGGAGAGTGGTGGAGATGCAGCCCAGGTCGAGGAGGGCGAGGTTGAGGAGGAAGAAGTACATGGGAGTGTGCAGGCGGTGGTCGCAGGCTACGGCTGTGCTGATGAGGCCGTTGCCCAGGAGGGCAGCCAGGTAGATGCCCAGCAAGAGCCAGAAGTGCAGGAGCTGCAGCTGCCGCGTGTCTGCCAACGCCAGGAGGAGGAACTCGCTGATGGAGCTGCTATTGGGCATCTGCGGTTCCTGGGCATGGAGTCCTGTTCAGGGTGCAGGAGATAACGATGAGTGAAGACCATCCTCAGATACACTCCTCCCGTCATATATTAAAAAAAAATTCTTGGTCTTTGGAAATTGGCCATTTAACTCTATACTTTGTGTTTAATTTCCTGAGGTTAATTATTCTACAAGAAGTAGAAGTTAAATTAGATCTTACGTCGATTTCATTTCCTAATCATATCCCAGCTTCTGGATATATTCTTCTTATGAGCAGTTTTCATGTCTTGTACCCTTACCATACCTGCAGTCACTCCTCTTGCTCATCCCTGCCTCTGTATGCTTAAATTTGTCTTAGAGAAATCTGCCTGTTTTCAGGATAAGTGCATTATTCATGTCTGTAGAGAATGATAATTTCAGCTGGTGCTGTCCTTTGGGAAAGGAGAGGCTGAAAGCATATGAGGAGATTGTTCATATAACAGCAGACTGAGGGAGGTACAATTCAGGATTCCCAGAGATGCGTTCATATTTCACAGCTCCCTTTGAATTTCAGCCTCCCATCCTTTTCCATTCCCTAAAGATATAAAAGAAAAATCCCTGCTTTGTCTCTCCTCTTGCAAAGTGCTCTTGGAAACACTCTGTGGTGCAGTGCAGCTGTGATCCCCCGCCCCAGGCAGCAGCTGTGGCAGCAGAAGGCCCCTGCCCTGCCCTGCTGGGGGGCTCCTTCCCCCCACACGTCTCCCCGCAGCGCCCTGGGCAGCTCCCCGGGCAGGCTGAGTGCTGAGCCTGGCAGGCGGCAGAGTCCCTGCCCCGGCACACAGCCCCTGGGGCACAGCAGGGACCCTGCTCTGCACCACAGCCCTGGGCACCCGGCTGCACCCCCGGCTGCATAGCCTGCAGCTGTCCTGGGACACTGCCCTTAGTTGGAGCAGGATTTTTTCCCTGATAAGGAAACACAGATTGTCTGCATCCTGATCTGCTATGGGTTGTCTCAAACTTAGTGATCCCTCCAGGGAAAGTGGCTGCATTGCCCACAGCCAAACACTTACCTTGTCCAGAGCTGTGAGCAATACTCGTCCAGTGAGCTCACAGTCCTCTCACACTCATTTCCCTTCTATGCTCATATCACCTACCGATCATTCCCCAGCCATGCTGTGCTGTGCAAAACTGCTCCTGGACACATCTGTCTCTCTGCAGCACTGTGCACTTGTAGTAGCTCTCTGTGTCCCAGGGGCCTGGCCCAGATCAGCAGCAGAGGATGTCATTTCCCTGTATCCCTGAGATAGACACCTCCTTCCTGAGCATCAGCTGAGAGGCCAGAGAGGGGACAGAGTTATTCTTGGTCATTCTAAATGACATCAGATCCCTGCATTTGGGGCCGCCTGGTGTGCCTTTTTTCCCTTGTCTAAATGGAGCATGCAGAGTAATTCAGCTGACTAAATGGATGAGCTCACAAAAGGAGAGGCAGATCTTTCTCTGTTCTCCATCTGTTGCGCATTCAGGAGCACAGGCACTGCAAAGCTAACACACATCTTTATTCTTCATCTGATGAAAGCTCATCTGAATGGCATCAGAAGCAGCCAAGTGTCATGGCAGCTCCCTGGGCTGTCCAGCACACTCATATGCAGCTCCAAATGCAGCACAGGGCCTTCAGGAAAGCCATGCCCTAAGAATGGCTGTGCTGCTTGGTCAACACCCAGTCCCGCAATGGATCTAATGCCTGCTTACCATCTACTGAACACAGATACCAAAGATAAGCTATCCAGTCAGACTAAGTCCACTGATCACTGATGCTTCCCAACTAGGATGTATTCTATGTGTTTTTATACTAACGAGAACACCCACACATTCTGAACTAGAAATTTTTATATGGTAGCACAAACAGTTGCTTTTGTAGATTTTGTATCTTTTTTTTTCTTTTTTTTCCTTGCAAATTTTGTGTCTTTTTATTTATTTATTTGTTTGTTTGTTTGCTTGTATTTTTCTGAAAAGGCCAATATTTTCCAGCACTATGTTTGCAGGACACAGATGCCTTCAGGTGCAGGGACACAGGCAGCGGTGCCAGTGCCAATGCCCTGTGACTAATGCCCAGCGTCCACCGCTGCTCTACCCTGCTGCACATTTCATGTCCCTCATCCTCCAGGGGTCTCCAGCTCTCCTAAAGTAATGACCATGCTGAAGGGCATGTTTTCAGCAGGCCATCTGGACACACGCTCTTCCCACTGCTCTCCACATTTCCCATCCCTTGCTCTTTGTTCACACAGATACCTCCCAACTATCTGGCTGATCTGTGACCTTCAGGGAGATTATTGGAACCTGATCCATCTCTCCATAGTCTGACGGACTCTCTTGTCAACTCCTTCACTGTGATTATATCTATCCCTTCCTATCTCTGTCTAACTCATATTTTGTACTAGTATTCCTTGTGAAAGACATACCTCAGTAGATGCAGCTTGGACAAGGCATGCAGTTGATCACTGTGTTTTTCTGTTCATACAATTGCATTATGCTTCCTTCTGTTTGCTGGCAAAAAAGAGAAATCTTTCATTGCCCACATGCAGCTGGTTCTCTGAGGAAAGCCAGTGGGAGTTGGTGCAAAGGAGGTTTAACAGTGAGCAGGTGACTCCAGAGAAGAGTGATGTGGGGAAAAGTTTTGCAAGTCCCATGTGGCCAATGGCAGTAGAAATGGAGTGGGGACATTGAGGAGGATGTTTGTCCACACAGTGACAGAGCAAAGCTCATTAGGGGACATCCTGGATCTGTATCAACTGCCAAGTACTGCTTAAATATATATTTTTTTATAAGACAACTATAAATAAATGAATAACTGGACATTGTAAATGCCCATTGGACTATTCCCCTTGAAGCTCTCTCCAAATACCTCTCCAGTTAGCTGTACAAGTTCTGAACACCTGAAGAAGATGACAGGAAGGCACAAGGCACAGGAGGGCTGTTTAGGGTGTAATGGGCCTCAGGTGGCTTTTACTGCTGAGTCCATCAACCTCCAGTCCAGAGAGAAGATGGCATGAAGGGCTCAAGAAGACCAAGTCAGAAGGATCAGAGAAGTTTCTTGGAGTATTAATGGGCCCCACTGAGGGCCACTAACAAGCAAGCTTCTCCAGGGACTTGTTAGAGCAGATAATTGGAAGCCATGCTGACAGGCGGGCAAAGGAACCGGGATGGTGGCTGTGATGCTGAGAAAAGCCTCCTTTGTGTTATGAAGCAGAAAGGCCAAGCCCTGAGCCCCAGACCCTTGGCAGGGAGATCCTGTCCCTCCTGCTGGCTCAGGGCCCTTCCTGGGGCATCCTGAGATGGGGGTTGGTGTGAGGTCAAACGAAAGACAAGGGGGCAGCAGCTTCCAGGCTCTGCATGGGTTCAAGGATGCCATGAGGCCCAAGTCCCACATGGGCAGTTTGTCCCAGGCTGTGGGATGTGAGAAGGCCCCAGTGTGAACAAGCAGTCAGTGACAACAAAACTTTGAAGTTCAGATCTCTAAGGCCCAAGGTGGAGGCATCATTTCCTCACTGGGAGCGTTTGGTTCTGGGGATGCCATGTTTGATGCTCACCCACATGCAGAGCTCCTGACTGACTGCAACACCACTGTGCTCAAATCAGCTGTGATATAACACAGTGGTGCTGTACTCACTGAGCTTGTCTCCCCTTAACAGCGCAGTGACACTGACATCACTGTAATCCTGACCACTGCCACAACTCAGTAATTCTGACATCACTGCTCTCTACACCACCGAGACAACACAATGACTCAGGTGTCAGAAAGCTCCTATCCATGGCCACAGCACAGTGACTCCAACACCATCATGCTTGTAACCACTCTCATAGAATCCTAGGATATCCTGTGCTGGAAAGGACACACAAGGATTATCAAGTCCAACTTCTGCCTCCATGCAACCACCCAAATAGCTGACCATATCATCAAGAGTGTTGTCTGAATACTTCTTGAACTCCAGCAATCTTGGTTCTGTAACTCCTTTCCGTGGGGTCCTCATCCAGTGCTCTCCTTTGGACACACTCCCATAGTTTTATGTCTTTTATGTTCTGTGGTGCCCAGCAGTGCACCCAGTGCTCCAGGTGAGGCTGCAGCAGTGCAGAGCAGAGAGGGACAATCCCTTCCCTCACCCAGCTGGCAATGCCGTGTTCATTGCACTCAATGGGACAGTTGGCCTGCCTGGCTGCCTGGGCACACTGCTGACTCACGTTCAATTTGATGTTGACCGGGACCCCCAAATCCCTGATAGCAAGACAGTTTCCCATCCCCAGTCAGTGTGTATGTCCAGGGTTGACCCTACCCACTTGCAGAATCAGGCACTTGTTCTTGTCATACTTCATGTGGTTGGTTGTTGTCTAGATCTCTTTTTGTCCACATTTCTATGCTAGTCTTTTGAACCCTCAGTGGAGGCAACAGCTCCACCTAAGTTAGCATTGTCAGCAAACTTGCTCAGAACATCCTCTGGTCCTACTTGCAAGTCACTGATGAAAACTTTAAGGAGAAGTGGCCCTAAATGGAGCCCTGGGGAACCCTGCTAGTGACCGTCCCCCTGCCTGATGGAACACGTTTACTGTAATCCTTTGGGCCCGTCTCATTGGCCAAATGCTCACCCATTACATTATGTTTATGTGTAGTGGTTTTGCAGGAAATCTTATCCTGAAGGATACTGTGAGGAACAATATTCAAAGTTCTACTGAAATCCTAATAGTTAACATCAGTTGGCTTCCTTTTGTCAATTACATGGGTGACTCCTTACTGAAAGGACATTAAGTTAAATAGGACCTTCCCTTCATGAACTCATGTTGGCTGTGACCAATGACAGAATTGAACTTCAGGTGTTTTTCAGTGATTCCCAGCATCATTTTCTCCATAATTTTACCAAGAACTGGAGTGGGAATGACACGTCCGTAACTGCTGATTCCATCTTTCTTCCTCTTCTTTCATACTGGAACAACGTCTGCGAGATTCCTCTGAAATGGGAACTGGCATGACCCTAGGCTTCTTCTGATGCCATTCAAATGAGAGCCCAGAGCAAAGTAAGGTGTCGTCAGTGAAAGAATGTATACATGCTGAAGTTTTGGTAATGTATTTGGTAATGCCTTGAACTCCAGAGTATGCCAGAGATGGAGCAGAGAGGAAGATGTGGCTCTTCTGTTGTGAGCTCATCCATTTGGTCAGCAGAATAACACAACATGCTCCATGGGGACAAATACAAAAGGCACACTGGGTGCCCTAAGCACAGGGCTGTGGTGGCATTTAGGATGGCCGAGAATACCTCCCTTCTGGCCCTCAGCTGATGCTCAGGAAGGAGGTGTCTATCTCAGAGATTTTCCACCACACTTTACAAGCACCAGCACACAACTAGGGTCACCCCAGGCACCTCGGGCACTCCTGAGTGTGTCTGTGTGAGCAATGCAGTTCCTGTAGAATAATGACCAAGCATTCAGATGAGGGGCTCACACACAGACACCTCACTGTACACATCTGAACTCAACAAAGAGGACTCCCAACTCCCATGCTCACCTCTGGGGAACTGATCCCATTTCAGCCCCAGGGTTTCCATCAGCTGATGAGATGCCGAACCCTAGGGCTAGGATGAGATGGTGTGACAGTAATAAGACTAATGGAAATGGCTTTAAAGTACAGAGGGGAGATTTAGTTTAGCTTTTAGGAACAAATTTTCTACTCAAAGGAAGCGGAACAGGTTTCCCAAAGTCATTTTGTGTGCCGCATCCTTGGAGGCATTCAAGGTCAGGATGGATGGGATCCTGGGCAGCCTGATCTGTGGTAGGCAGCCCTGCCTATGGTTGGGGGCTTGGAACTAGGTCCTATTTAAAGTCCCCTCCAACCGAAACCACTGTATGATTCTGTAATCTTATACCTGCACTGCCTCAGCTCTACCACTGCCCAGAACAGGGGAACCCATCCCACCCCATCCTTGTCTGTCTGTCTGTCTGTCTTGCTTCCTATGCATCATGAGCAGAGGTTTCCACATTTGGCATTTGTTTCTCTCGTGGTCAAACTTCATTTAGTAGGAACATCCATGCCTCTGAAATCTAGGGGAAATGCTTGTTAATGGAGCTGACTTGGAAGGATGTTCTGCAGTGATGACCCTGCTGCCTTGCAGGAGCTGTCAGCTCAGGAGAGCCATGGATACCTCCAGGGAGAGCAGTGGGGAGAAGGAAATCACCTCCTCTGATGCTCAGCTGGGCCGGTCACCTGGGACACAGAGTGCTCATACAAGTTGGCAGAGCTGAAGGGAGACAGTTGTGCCCAGGAGCAGCGCTGCTGCACAGCACAGCAGGGCTGGGGACATGATCTGCAGGTGATGGGGTGGAGAGAAGGGTGAGAATTTACAGGCTGTGTGGAGAGTGAGCAAGCTGTGAGCTCACTGCAGGAGAACTACTCATTGACTTTGACAAGGTAAGTTGCTCGCTGCAGCCAATGAATCTGATTTTACTAGAGAGGTCACTAAATTTGGGACAACCCAGAGCAGATCAGGCTTCAGACACTCGGTGCTCTTTTTTGTGGAAAAAGACCTGCTCAAGATGAGGGCTTCCATGATGCAGCATCAGAGCACAGACCTGAGGGCTGCGTGTCCCAGGACGGCTGCAGGCTGTGCAGCCGGGGGTGCAGCCGGGTGCCCAGGGCTGTGGTGCAGAGCAGGGTCCCTGCTGTGCCCCAGGGGCTGTGTGCCGGGGCAGGGACTCTGCCGCCTGCCAGGCTCAGCACTCAGCCTGCCCGGGGAGCTGCCCAGGGCGCTGCGGGGAGACGTGTGGGGGGAAGGAGCCCCCCAGCAGGGCAGGGGCCTTCTGCTGCCACACCTGCTGCCTGGGGCAGGGGGATCACAGCTACACTGCACCCCAGAGTGTTTCCAAGAGCACTTTGCAAGAGGAGAGACAAGGCAGGGTTTTTTGTTTCCTGTTCTTAGGGAGGGGAAAGACTTGGAGGCAGAAATCTGAAGGGAGATGTGAAATATGAAAACATCTCTGAGAATCCTGTATTGTACCTCTCCCTGTCTGCTCTTATATGAGCAATCTCCTCATGTGCTTTCAGCCTCTCCTTTCCCAAAGGACCGCACAAGATGAGATAATCATCCTTCCTTTTTTTTTTTTTTTTTTTTTTTTTTTCTGCAGACATGAGCATGGAATTACCCTGCAAACAGGCAACTTCCCCTAAGAGAAATTTAAGTGCACAGAAATAGGGATGGGCGCCCTGAGTGCAGACAGGGTAAAGATATGAGACATGGAAACGGCTCCTAAGAGGAAATGATCCAGGAGGCTGGGATATGATTAGAAAATGAGAGGAAGGCTAAAGCTCCTTCAGCTTCTACTTGTTATAGAATAATGAACCTCATGAAGCTAAATTCAAGTGATGGAACTAAATGAACACTGTCCTTAAAGAAAGGAAGTCTTTATAGAATAGTAGGAGGAGTATCACTGAGAATGTTCTTGTCTTGTCATTATCTTCTGCACCCTGAACAGGACTCCATGTCCAGGAACCGCAGATGCCCAACAGCAGCTCCATCAGCGAGTTCCTCCTCCTGGCGTTGGCAGACACGCGGCAGCTGCAGCTCCTGCACTTCTGGCTCTTGCTGGGCATCTACCTGGCTGCCCTCCTGGGCAACGGCCTCATCAGCACAGCCGTAGCCTGCGACCACCGCCTGCACACCCCCATGTACTTCTTCCTCCTCAACCTCGCCCTCCTCGACCTGGGCTGCATCTCCACCACTCTCCCCAAAGCCATGGCCAATGCCCTCTGGCACACCAGGGACATCTCCTACGCAGGATGTGCTGCACAGGTCTTCTTCTTTGTCTTCTTCCTCTCGGCAGAATATTTTCTTCTCACTGTGATGTCCTATGACCGCTATGTTGCCATCTGCAAGCCCCTGCACTACGGGACCCTGCTGGGCAGCAGAGCTTGTGCCACCATGGCAGCAGCTGCCTGGGGCACTGGGCTTCTCTATGCTCTGCTGCACACGGCCGATACATTTTCCCTGCCTCTGTGCCAAGGCAATGCTGTGGATCAATTATTCTGTGAAATTGCCCAGATCCTCAAGCTCTCCTGCTCAAAATCTGACTACCTCAGTGAAGTTGGGATAATTTATTTTAGTCTTTGTTTAATCTGTGGGTGTTTTGTTTTCATTCTTTTCTCCTATGTGCAGATCTTCAGGGCCGTGCTGAGGATGCCCTCTGAGCAGGGACGGCACAAAGCCTTCTCCATGTGCCTCCCTCACCTGGCCGTGGTCTCCCTCTTTGTCAGCACTCTCATGTTTGCCTATGTGAAACCCTCCTCCATCTCTTCTCCATCCCTGGACCTGCTGGTTTCATTTCTGTACTCAGTGGTGCCTCCAGCAGTGAATCCTCTCATCTACGGCTTGAGGAACCAGGAGCTCAAGGCTGCAGTGAGCAATACATACATCTTTAACATCCATAAGATGCATGCTAGTCTAACAGGAGTCTCAAGGTAACTCTGAAATCGTTAGGACAATCTCTTATTATTATTTGTCTTCATTATTGTTTTCACAGGCACGACTTTGATTTCAAAAGTGTTATTCTTGGCCTGCTACATTTCTGTAGTGTTTTGACACACTCATGTCATGTACCTGTAGAACAAGGCGCTCTGTTGATACACACAATAAAGAAGCCAGCAGAAATTTGTCTGTCTCTGCTCCCATGTTTTACTATCTGTGAAAGTGGAGGAGCAACTGACGTATGCAGGAGTAGTGCAGGGTCCAGGAACCAGCTGCAACACGCAGCAGCAGCCTCGGTGTCCATGGCGGCTGCCCCTCACTGCCCAGGAGTTCCATCCTCTTATCTGTGTTTGAGATGGGGCTGCTGCTTCCCAGGTCCAATGGCCACAGACAGCAGCAGGAGGTGGTCTTTGTGTTGCTGCTCTCTTTTCACTTCCATACTCCCCTCCTTGTCTACGCCCTGGGGGACGTGGGTGGACCCGGAGGGTTGCTCTGGACATTTGTCACCCTCAGCCTCTCACATCAGCCATTTCCAGCATTGCCAGCATGTTGATGGCAGATCTTTTTCCTGAAGCCATCTCCACGCTCCTGTTGGTAGAGCAGGTCTGTCTGCAGACCCATGTGTGGGACATGGCTGGGGCAGCACTGGATCTGTATAGCAGGAATGCTGGGAAGTGTGGTGCATTCAGGGCTGCCATGGGCACTTGTGCTGGGGAAACTCTTCCCCCCTCAAACACACCTGTCCTGTGCAGTGCAAGCATGATTGGGTCAAGTATGGGGCAGGGACAGCACAGTGATAAGTCACAGATGGGAAACCCAACACAGTCAGCAGGGTTGGGGGGGGGGGGGCGAAGGGGGGGAGCAGTGGTCTTGGTACACAAAGAGCCAGGTAGGAGGAAGCTGTGTACCCTGGCAGAGAAACCAAGGAAGGCTGTGGGCACATCACTGCAGCATGTGAGAGCTTGTGAGGAGATGATGGAGAATACAGAGCAATGTTCTGCGCTCTCATGCACAGTGGGTGGATGAAAGTGATGGGTGAAACTGCATACATTCTGTCTGAAGAGAAGGAAAAGATTTTTCACTCAGTTCAGGGCTCATCCTGAGCAAGGTGGCTACTGCCTTGTGTTTTGTCTTCATTGTGCTGTCCTGTGTGCAGATCTTCAGGGCCGTGCTGAGGATGCCCTCTGAGCAGGGACGGCACAAAGCCTTCTCCACGTGCCTCCCTCACTTGGCTGTAGTCTCCCTGTTTCTCAGTACTGTAGTGTTTGCCTGCCTGAAGCCTCCCTCCATTTCCTCCCAATCCCTGGACCTGGTGGTGTCATTTCTGTACTCAGTGCTGCCTCCAGCAGTTAACCCCCTCATCTGTGGCATGAGGAACCCGGACCTCAAAGACGCACTGGGGAAATTGATGTCATGGACACTTTTCATTAACAACAAACTTCTCATCTCTCTACAAATGACTCACAGACTGTCCCAGTGCAGGCCTGTATTGCTCATCTATGTTTATAATATTTATTTTTATTCTTATATTTTCTAATTTGCTTGCTGTTGTTTTATGTTTGTGTGGGATACACTGGCACTGGACAGGGTCCAGCTGGTGAGGGAGCAGAAGGGCAGTGCGGGCTGTCAGGGCTGTGCTGGGGGCATGCTGCCTCACACAGTGCCTGCACAGAGCTGCCAGGAGCTGCCTGTGGGTCAGTGGGGCTGGGCTGTCCAGCAGGGGGGAACGTACATGGAGCCTCATGCTGCAGGTTGGGACCTCAAAATCACTGGAACTCAGTGCCCAGCTGTGCTGTGCTCACCTTGCTTGGCTCCCGGGTGCCCCTTATGCTGCTCTGTCACTGCCTCTCCTCAACAGCACAGAGGAGCAGAAAATGCAGTTAAACAGTTCCTGGGTTGAGACCAAAAGCACTTTATTCTTTCCTTGCTTATAACCTAATGACAACAGATTTTGTGCATTAATGGCTGCATATCAAATCAGTTTGTTAGGATTTCTTACCCCTCTTGTTCTTTATTTACTGAAGCAAAACTCATTTCTTATATTCATTGTTTTTTTCAGTTTTGTTCTTTCATGTCCTGCTGTTTTCCCTACTAATAAAACTAACACAACTTCCCAAATTACACCAATATGCAGGTTAATTATTTCTGTTCTTGCTGTCAGATGCAGTCAATTGCATCACCGTAGCTCGAGCCATGCCTCCCTTCTGAATGATTTGGTAATTTGCTGAACTCCCGACAATGTCAGTAATAGCACTCTAGAGAACCTTTTGAGAAATTGCTAAGTTAGAAAAACACACTTATCCACCAAGTGCCTGTTGTAGGCACTTCAGTACCGAAAAACAATCTTGCACACACACATCTTAAAAATAAACATTAGAGGAAAATTTTTCCACTTTAAGGGTGGTGAGGAACTGACCAAAGGACCCAGAGAAGTTGTGGATGCCCCATTCCTAGAGCAAGCCCAGGCTGGACAGGGCCCTAGACAGCCTTATCTAGAGAGCCGATTTTTGTGGTCAGCATGGCTTCACTAAGAGGAAATAGTGCTCAACCAACCTGGTAGCATTCTGTGATGGCATCACAGGCTGGGTGGATGGGGGGAGAGCAGTGTCCCGGGGCACCGAGGGCCCACGGGCTTTGCAACAGCTGCTGTCTGAGCCCCTCTCAGGGCATGCTGCTGCTGGATGTGATGGCGATATCTCAGTTCCGGTTTTGTTTTCAAACGCTGTGAACTGTGCCGGGTGGAACCCTGCTGAATGTGGGAGGTGTTCGCAGGGCGGATGACAGAATGGAGAGGAAGGAAGTGTGGAGACGCGTTGAGCGGCAGCTTCTGTGCACAGCTGTGTGTGGCGGTGTGGAATCCGAGTGTCAGAGATGGACGGAGTGACTTCAGAATCACAGAAACTGTATGGATACATCACAGCATGATGCTGTAGAATCCTGGAAGCCACGAGGAGGGAGTGACATGAGGCATGAAGGCCCTTGATCTTTCCCTCCCTGAGTTTCCCCTGCACACCATCGGTATCAGCTCCGGGCCCCATCCCCATGTGATGGCTCGTTGCTCGGCGCTAGGGCAGCTCCAGGGGTCATGCCGGCTGCTGCTTCCTGCTCCACCCCAAGGAGCTGCCCTCTGTGCGCTGAGGCCACATGGGTAGCAGTTGAAGAGCAGCGGGGAAGTGGCCCAGGGATGGGGCCTGGGACTCAGGCCGGCAGCCTCCTCTCACCATGCAGAAGGGTTTTTCTCCCAGGGTCTCGTTTCAGGACTGGCAGAGTGGTGATCTCTTTGGGTTGACGGGAAGGGGCTGGGACCGGGCACTCTCAAGGAGGGCTGACGAGCGCCAAACTGAGGAACAGAACTGACGTGGAGAAATCAAACTCGGTAACAACAGAGTAGTTATAAAGCAGTTATGTTTAAATAGCGCTGCACATACGCTGGATGCAGAGGGGATATTGCCACCTAACCTGCATTCTGGAGAGCAAGAAAGGCACCTACTTAAAGAGGAGGCTGCTAACATATGCATTAGATGTCCATGAAAAGGTTGGTTTATTACAATGAGTCCCCAGAATGCTTGACATTCCCGCTTTCCCTCCCCCTCTCCAGCCCAAGTCTTTTACACTTGCTCTTTTACACATGCGTATATCTCAGTGGTCTTTCCAATGAAGGCCATCATGTTATTTTCTTGGGCTTGGGTTAGGATGGAGGACACTTGGCTGGCTCTGGTTGGTCCTCTCATTGGCCACAACTCCATTCACCAATCCACTACTTCTTCATTAATCTGCAGTTTTACTGTCCTAGCCTGCTACCGTGCATTCCGAAGATAGGATTGCTAATGATGTGATTTGGAAAGAACAGGAGACCCGCTGTCTGCACTAATTGCACTAAGTCTGCAGAAGAGCATCTCTTATTGGCAGCAAAAACCTGGCTTAGCAAGGTCAAACCTGCAGCTGCCAATTCAGCAACCCATGAAAGCTCATAACTTTTAACTTATTTACTATACTGAAGTAAACCTGGAGTAAAGGGTGAGTAAAAGCTGGAGATAGTCTGAGTAAACTTGGAGTGAAGTGTGAGCAAAACCCAAAACACCGTGTGAGTAAACCTGGAGAGAAGTGTGTGTAAAACCTGGAGTAAGGTGTGAGTACTCCTGGAGTAGTGTGAGCAAACCTGGAGTAAAGTGAGAGCAAACCAGGAGAAAAGTGTGAGTAAACTCAGAGTAAAGTGTGAGTAGACCTGAAGTAAAGTGTTAGGAAAACAGAGTAAGGTGGGAGTACACCCTTAGAAGCGTATGAGTAAAACCCAGGGGAAAAAAAAAAAAAAAAAAAAAAAAAAAAGAGTAAACTGGGACTAAACTGTGAGTAAAACCCAGAGAAAGGTGTGAGTACACCTGGTGAAGAGTATGAGTAAGTGTGTAGTAAAGTATGTGTAAACTGGGAGTAAAGTGTGGGCTGACTCCGAGTAAAGTGTGGGAAGACACGGAGCTAAGTGTGACAAAACCTTGACTAAATGGCGTGTCAACTCAGACAAAAGTGTCAGTAAACCTTGAGTAAAACAAGAGTAAACCTGAAGTAATGTGTGAGTTAAATTTTGGTATAGTGTGAGAAAAACCCAGAGTAAAGTGTGAGTAAATCTAGAGTAAAGTGTGAGAAAGCTTGAAGAGTGAGTAAAACCTGGAGAAAAGTTAGAGTAAACCCAGAGTAATGTGTGAGTAAACCCGAAATAGAGTATGAGTAAACCAGGAGTAAAGTGTGACTAAACCAGGAGTAAATTGCAAGTAAAACCCTGAGTAAGGTGTGGGTTCACACAGAGTAAAGTTTGGGCAGACACGGAGTAAAGTGTGAGTGCAGCCAGAGTGGAGTGTGAGTACACAGGGAGTTGAGTGTGAGTGAACCCTGAGTAAGGTATGGGTAAACCCAAAGTAAATTGTGGGAGAACCTGGAGCCAAGTGTGAGTGATCCAGGGCTAAACTATGAGTAAATGAGTATGAGTACAGAATGGGCATGAGTAAAACTGGAGAAAAGACAGCGTATACCCAAAGTAATGTTTGCAAGTGCCCAAAGTGTGTATAATTCTGGAGGAAATTGTGAGTGAACCTAGAGTCAAGTATGAGTAAAACCTGGAAAAAAGACAGAGTAAAGTTTGAGTGAACCCTGAGTAAGATCAGAACACCCAAATTAAAGTGTCAGGAAACCTGGAGTCAAGTGTGAATAAACTCAGAGTAATGTTGGAGGAAATCTGTAGTAAAGTCTGAGTACACACGAAGTAAAGTGTGAATAAAACCCAGAGTAAAGTGTGAGTACACCCGGAGTAGAGTAAGATTAAACCTTGTGTCAAGTGTCTGTAAACCCAATGCAAAGTGTGACTAAAATACGACACAGGGATCTCGTGCAAGGAAGATTTCCTTATTTCTGTGATGATCATGATCATGATGCCGTCTCTATTTACTTTCTAAAGCAAGCTTTTTATATTCTAACACACATATTCAGTACATTTCCACTAACAATCCACTGCCTAGAAAGCAATCAACTTCCATAACAAGTCTTCCTAATCAGCAGAGAGCTTATCTTATGGCTTGGTACAAAACACCCCTGTTTATTCAGACCTTCTGTCTCCTTTCCAGAGCCTCATTATCAGAGAGTCAGCATTCAGCAAGGCTGAGCTGACCTCTCCACCTCCACCATAAGAGTAAACCCAAAGGGAAGTGTGTGTAAACCTGGTGTGAAGTGTGAGCAAAACCAGGAGCAAAGTGTGAGTAAACCAGGAGTAAAGTGTGAGTAAACCTTGAGTAAAACCTGGAGTAAATTGCAAGTAAAACCACGAGTAAGGTGTGGGCACACACGGAGTAAACTGTGAGTAAAACTGGAGAAAAGTGTGAGTGAACCCAGAGTAAATTAGGTGTGAACCTGGAGTCAAGTGTCAGTAAAAGCTGGAGTAAGGTGTGGGAACACATGAAGTACAATTGAGTGCACCCAGAGAAAAGTAAGAACAAACTGGTGTAAAGTGTGAGGCAACCCAAAATAATGTGTGAGTAAACCCAGAGTAAAGTGCAAGTAAACATGAAGTAAGGTGTCAGTAAACCTGGAGTATAGTGTGAATAAATCCGAAGTAAAATAAGAGTACACCTGGAGTAGAGTGTAAGTAAACCCAGAGTAAAAAGTGAGGTAAAGGCAGTGTAAAGTATGAGTGAAAGTATGAGCCCCTGAAATCCTTCTTGAAAGCTCGCAGGCTTCCCTGAGCAATTTCATCACTGCCTACCTGAACTATCAGTAATGGGCAGTAATCAGAAGAGTAAAACAGACCCAGGACTTTTCTGGTAATGTCCCTGATGTGGGCCCCAGGGAGGCAGCACACCTCCTTTCAGGCTGGGTCGGGCCTGCAAATGGAGCCTTCCGTTCCCCTGAGAAGGGAATCACCAACCACAGTTCCCCTCCTGCCTTTCCTGACAGAGGCAGTTTCAAGGCATGGGGGTGACTGCCTCAGCCTAGGCTCCCTCCTAAGCAGATTCTCCCTGGCCTCCACACTCATGTCCCCTTCAATTTCCAGCATCTCAAACCTGTTGCTTAGTGAGACCTGGGGGAGTGGGGTTAGCTGGCAGGGGGTGCGCCAATGATGCTGAGCTGGGATACTCTTCCAACCCTCCTCCTCTCTCAGCTCTGTCCGACTGTGACAGGACAGAGGGTCCACCACTTCTGTGCGGGTATTGCTCTGGCACCCTTCCTTCTGACACACCAGTGAGACATATATATATATAAGTCATTTCCCTTTCCTTTGATCTCTCTTAGGAAATAGCTTTATTTCAGCCCACGAGTTGAACTTCCAAATTCTCTTCCCCATCCCACTGGGAAGGGGGCAGTACACAAAGCACTGCATGGTGCTGAGCCACCCAGCGGATTAAACCACCTCAGTCATTGTGGTGCCCAATGTGGGACTTCTAGAGTTGAGATAACAGCAGTGAGCAAAAAAACCTTGTGGTGCTGAGCCACCTTCCATGTCAAACCACAGCACTACCCTGAGTCCATAACAGATCACCTTGGGACTCTGAAACTGTCCCCATCACTCAGTGGAGAACACCAGAAGATCTCAAGGTATTCTCAGGAAGCACCTCTGGTGGTATATTCTTTGCACCATTCCTTTGGAAGAGGGCTCCAGTTCTCTGGTCCTGCTCTGAAGAGCCCCTCTCGTTATGGCGCTGCAGCAAGGAGACCAGCTCTGACACAGCGCTTCATATTGCCGCCTACTGACTGCAGCCCCGGAGTGCTGCTGTAGAGACAACAGGGCTGTGGTGAGACACACAAGACCTTCAGGTCTGCACAAATGCAAGGACTTGAGAGCAGAGTAAAGAGAGCAGGGATGAAAAGAGCGTGTTGTGCTGCTGTCCGTAGCTGTACCTCCCCCAGATCCAGATCCAGGCAGGCAGGAAGAGAGAAGAGCAAAGGAAACGTACTTTTTCCAAGCTTTTTTTTACTCTCTTTAATCTATTCAGGGAATCTGGTTCCATATTTGTATTAGCTCTTGCTGTGAGGAAATAGACAGTAGATGGGAAAGAAGAAGGGGAATAGATTGCAACTTTTTTTACAGATTACTGTATCACACTTACACACAAAAGCAAACAAACAAAAAAAAACCAAACATACATAAAATATGAAAAACCATCACTGGGAATCACGTGAGGAAGATGGGCACTTTACTGAAGCTGGAATAGTGCACATATTGCAACAGTTTGCGGAGGGCATGCTTGATCTCCTTGTTCCTCATGCTGTAGATAATGGGGTTCAGTGTTGGAGGAACCACAGAGTACAGAAGTGCCACTGTCAGATCTATGAATGGGGAGGAGATAGAGGGGGGCTTCACGTAGGCAAAAAAGCCTGTGCTGACAAACAGAGAGACCACGGCCAGGTGAGGGAGGCACGTGGAGAAGGCTTTGTGCTGCCCCTGCTCAGAGGGCATCCTCAGCACGGCCCTGAAGATCTGCACATAGGACACAACAATGAAGACAAAACAACCAAGAGATAAACAGACACTGAAAAGGAGTAACCCAACTTCGCTGAGGTAGGATTCTGAGCAGGAGAGCTTGAGGATTTGGGGGATTTCACAGAAAAACTGATCCACAGCATTTCCTTGGCACAGGGGCAGGGAAAATGTATTGGCAGTGTGCAGCAAGGAATTAAAGAGCCCAGTGCCCCAGGCAGCTGCTGCCATGGTGGCACAAGCTCTGCTGCCCAGCAGGGTCCCGTAGTGCAGGGGCTTGCAGATGGCAACGTAGCGGTCATAGGACATGATGGTGAGAAGATAATATTCTGCTGAGAAGAAGAAGACAAAGAGAAGGACCTGTGCAGCACATCCTGCGTAGGAGATGTGCCTGGTGTGCCAGAGGGCATTGGCCATGGCTTTGGGGAGAGTGGTGGAGATGCAGCCCAGGTCGAGGAGGGCGAGGTTGAGGAGGAAGAAGTACATGGGGGTGTGCAGGCGGTGGTCGCAGGCTACGGCTGTGCTGATGAGGCCGTTGCCCAGGAGGGCAGCCAGGTAGATGCCCAGCAAGAGCCAGAAGTGCAGGAGCTGCAGCTGCCGCGTGTCTGCCAACGCCAGGAGGAGGAACTCGCTGATGGAGCTGCTGTTGGGCATCTGCAGTTCCTGGGCATGGAGTCCTGTTCAGAGTGCAGAAGATAATGACAAGGCAGTTCTCACAGTCACACCTCCTGCTATGCCGTAAAACCTTTTCTTTCTTTAAGGACAGTGTTCATTAGCTCCATTCCTTGAATTTAATTTCATGAAGCTCAGCAATCCGTAAGCAGAAGAAGCTTATGGAGCTTTTGCCTTCCTCTCATTTTCTAATCTTATCCCATATTCCTGGATATTTTATGTTTCCACGTCTCTCATGTTTACCCCAACTGCTCTTAGAGCCCACAAACCCAACCTCTGTGCACATGAATTTCTTCTAGAGAAAGCTGTCTGTTCACAGGTTAAGTGCATTATTCCTATCTGCAGAAATTGACAATCATTTCAACTGCTTCTATCTTTCGAGCAAGGAGTAGCTGAAAGCACATTCTCTGTAACTGTATACACAACAAGTGACTGAGTGAAGTAAAATTGAGGAGTCTCAGAGGTGTGTTCAAAGTTGACAGCCTCTATTCAGATTTCAGCCTCCCATCCTTTTTCCTTCCCTAAGAATAGCAAAAGGAAAATCCCTACCTTGTATCTCCTCTTGCAATGTGCTCTTGGAAACACACTGGGGTGCAGTGTAGCTGTGATCCCCCTGCCCCAGGCAGCAGCTGTGGCAGCAGAAGGCCCCTGCCCTGCCCTGCCGGGGGGCTCCTTCCCCCCACACGTCTCCCCGCAGCGCCCTGGGCAGCTCCCCGGGCAGGCTGAGTGCTGAGCCTGGCAGGCGGCAGAGTCCCTGCCCCGGCACACAGCCCCTGGGGCACAGCAGGGACCCTGCTCTGCACCACAGCCCTGGGCACCCGGCTGCACCCCCGGCTGCACAGCCTGCAGCCGTCCTGGGAAACGCAGCCCTCTGGTCTGTGCTCTGACACTACAGCATGGAAGACCTCATCTGGAGCATGTTTTTCTCCACAGTAAGGAAACATGGTGTGTCTTCAGCCTGATCTGCTCTGGGTTGTTTTCAAACTTAGTGATCCCTCCAGGAAAAGTGGCTGCACTGCCTGTAGCCAGAGATTTACCTTGTGAAGAGCAGAGAGCAATATTCCTCCTCCAGTGTGCTCACAGCCTGCTCACACTCCTTTCTCTTCTATCCTCGTGCCACCTGCAGATCTTTCCCCCAGCCCTGCTGAGCTGTGCAGTAGAGCTGCTCCTGTGCACAGCTGTCTCTCTGCAGCACTGCCCACTTGTAGGAGCTCCCTGTATCCCAGAAGTCTGGTCCAGATCAGCAGCAGAGGATGTCATTTTTATCCTTCCCACTCATCTCCCCTGAGATGTCCCTGGGGCTCCATGGCCAATAGCTCCTGAAAGACAACAGCATTTTGACTGTACTTTGAAATCTGCTGCATTAACCACCAAATGACAGTGACCAATTCCAGACACATGGTTATTCCTACCAGCGAGTGTTTGCTGTAATAAAAAGGGCACACAGAGAAGGACAGGGAAGTGTGGACTTCCCCTGGGCAGGGCACTGATCCATCTGAGGCAGTGTAGACATATCATCCCTAGATGGAAACCCTGGGGCTGAAATGAGCTTGAGCTCCCCACGGGCCCACAGGAGCTGGGATTCCTCTGGTTCAGTTCAGGTGTGCAGAAGGAGGTGCCTGCATATGAGCTCCTGCTCTGAGTCCTTGGTCCTTCAGAGGGGAGTCAGTTGCTCACACACAGACCCTGGGTGGTGACCAAGGTGCCTGGGGTGCTCCTGGATGTGTGCTGGTCCTTGTAAGCTGTGTGGGAAATCCCTGAGATAGACACCTCCCTCCTGAGCAACAGCTGAAGGCCAGAGAGAGGATAGAGGTAGATTTTGTATCTATTATTTTCTTTGAGGATTTTGTATCTTTTTATTTTTTATTCTTTTTTTCTGAAAAGGACTACATTTTCCAGAACGATGATAGCAGGACACAGATGCCTTCAGGTACAGAGACACAGACAGTGGTGCCAGTGCCAATGCCCTGTGTCTAATATCCAGTGCCCACTGCTGCTCTACCCTGCTGTGTATTTCATGTCCCTCATCCTCCAGGTGTCTCCAGCGCTCCTAAATCAATGGCCATGCAGAAGGGCATGTTTTCAGCAGGCCATCTGGACACACGCTCTTCCCACTCCTTTTCAGACTTCCTCATCCCTTGCTCTTTCTTCACTCAGATACCTCCCAACTATCTGGCTGATCTGTGACCTTCAGAGAGATTACTGGAACCTGCTCCATCTCTCCAAAGTCTGATGGACTCTCTTGTCAACTCATTCACTGTAATTATATCTGTTCCTTCCTATCTCTGTCTAACTCATTTCTTCTACAATTATTCCCTGTGAAATACAAACCTCAGTAGATGCAGCTTGGACAAGGCATGCAGGTAATCACTGTGTTTTTCTGTTCATTCAGTTGCATCACATTTCCTTCTGTTTATTGGCAAAAAAGATAACTCTTTCATTGCCCACATGCAGCTTGTTCTCTGAGGAGAGCCAGTGGGAGTTGGTGCAAAGGAGGTTTAACAGTGAGCGGGTGACTGCAGAGGAGAAGAGTGATGTGAAGAAAAGCGCTGCCAGTCCCATGGGGCCAACGGGAGTTGAAATGGGTTGGGGAAGTTGAGGAGGACGTTTGTCCACAACAGTGACAGAGCAAAACTCATTAGGGAACATCCTGGATCTGTATCAATTGCCAAGTTCTGTTTTAACTTCTTGTTTACCTGACCATAAATAAATAAATTAATACGGAGACTTCTTAAATGCCCCTTGGACTCATCCTCTTTAAGCTTTCTCCAGATACCTTTTCATTTTGTTGTGCAAGTTCTGAACACCTGAAGAAGATGACAGGAAGGCACAAGGCACAGGAGGGCTCCTTAGGCTGTAATGTGCCCATGGGGGCATTTGCTGCTGAGTCCATCAAACTCCAGTGCAGAGAGGAGACTGCACAAAGTGCTCAAGAAGACCAAGTCAGAAGGAACAGAGAAGTTTCTTGGAGTATTAATGGGCCCCACTGAGGGCCACTAACAAGCAAGCTTCCCCAGGGACTTGTTAGAGCAGATAATTGGAAGCCATGGTTACAGGCGGGCAAAGGCACTGGGATGGTGGCTGTGACACTGAGAAAAGCCTCCTTTGTGTTATGAAGCAGAAAGGCCAAGCCCTGATCCCCAGACCCTTGGCAGGGAGATCCTGTCCGTCATGCTGGCTCAGGGCCCTTCCTGGGGCAGTGAGATGGGTGTTGGTGTGAGGTCAAATGAAAGACAAGGGGACAGCAGCTCCCAGGCTCTGCATGGGTTGCAAGGATGCCGTGAGGACCAAGTCTTGGTTGGGCTGTTTGTCCTGTGGACTGTGGGATGTGAGAAGGGCCCATTCTGAACAAGCAGTCAGTGACAACAAAACTTTGAAGTTCAGATCTCTCAGGCCCAAGGTGGAGGCACCATTTCCTTGCTGGGAGCGTTTGGTTCTGGGGATGCCATGTTTGATGCTCACCCACATGCAGAGCTCCTGACTGACTGCAACACCACTGTGCTCATATCAGCTGTGATATAACACAGTGGTGCTGAACTCACTGAGCTTGTCTCCCCTTAACAGCACAGTGACTCTGACATCACTGTAATCCTGACCGCTGCCACAACTCAGTAATTCTGACATCACTGCTCTCTACACCACCGAGACAACACAATGACTCAGGTGTCAGTAAGCTCCTATCCACTGTGACAACATAGTGACTCCAACATCATCATGCTTGTACCCACGATCATAGAATCCTAGAATATCCTGAGCTAAAAAGGACACACAAGGATTATCAAGTCCAACTTCTGCCTCCAGGCAACTACTCAAATGGCAGACCATATCACCGAGTGTTGTCTGAATGCTTCTTGAACTCCAGCAATCTTGGTGTTGTAACTCCTTTCTTGGGGTTCTCCTCCAGTGCTCTCCTTTGGACACACTCCCATAGTTTTATGTCCTTTATGTTCTGTGATGCCCAGAAGTTCACCCAGTGCTCCAGGTGAGGCTGCGGCAGTGCAGAGCAGAGAGGGACAATGACCTTCGCTCAACCAGGACCCCCACATCCCTGATAAAAAGACAGTGTCCCATCCCCAGTCAGTGTGTATGTCCAGGGTTGACCCTACCCAGATGCGGAATCAGTCCCTTGTTCTTGTTATACTTCATGTGGTTGCTGCATGCCCAGTTCTCTAACTTGTCCACATCTCTCTGCAAGCCCTCTCCACCCTCAGTGGAGGCAACAGCACCTCCCAATTTGGTATCATCAGCAAACTTGCTCAGAACATCCTCTGGTCCTACATGCAAGTCACTGATGAAAACTTTAAGGAGAAGTGGCCCTCCCCATGGAGCCCTGGGGAACCCTGCTAGTGACCGTCCCCCTGCCTGATGGAACACGTTTACTGTAATCCTTTGGGCCCATCTCATTGGCCAAATGCTCACGCATCATATTATGTTTATGTCTAGTGGTTTTGCAGGAAATCTTATCCTGAAGGATACTGTGAGGAACAGTATTCAAAGTTCTACCCAAATCCTAATAGTTAACATCATTTGGCTTCCTTTTGTCAATTAGATGGGTGACTTCTTACTGAAAGGACATCAAGTTAAATAGGAGCTTCCCCTCATGAACTCCTGTTGGCTGTGACCAATGACAGAATTGTCCTTCAGGTGTTTTTCAGTGATTCCCAGTAACATTTTCTCCATAATTTTACCAAGAACTGGAGTGGGAATGGCACATCCGTAACTGCTAATTTCATCTTTCTTCTTCTTCTTTCAAACTGGAACAACGTCTGTGAGATTCCTCTGAAATGGGAACTGGCATGACCCTAGGCTTCTTCTGATGCCATTCAAATGAGAGCCCAGAGCAAAGTAAGGTGTCATCAGTGAAAGAATGTAGATGTGCCAAAGATTTTGTAATGCATTTGGTAATTTGAACTCCAGAGTATGCCAAAGATGGAGCAGAGAAGAAGATCTGACTCTTCTTTTGTGAGCTCATCCATTTGGTCAGTGGAATAACACAACATGCTCCATGGGGACAGGTACAAAAGGCACACTGGGTGCCCTGAGCACAGGGCTGTGGTGGCATTTAGGATGGCCAAGAATACCTCCCTTCTGGCCCTCAGTTGATGCTCAGGAAGGAGGTGTCTGTCTCAGAGATTTTCCACCACACTTTACAAGCACCAGCACACAACTAGGATCACCCCAAGGCACCTTGGGCATCCCTGAGTGTGTCTGTGTGAGCAACGCAGTCCCTGTTGAATATGACCAAGTATTCAGATGAGGGGCTCACACACAGACACCTCACTGTACACATCTGAACTCAACTAAGAGGACTCCCGGCTCCCATGGACCTCTGGGGAACTGATCCCATTTCAGTCCCAGGTTTTCCATCAGCAGATGAGATGCCGAACACTAGGGCCTGGATGAGATGGTGTGACAGTAATAGACAAATGGAAATGGCTTAAAGTACAGAGGGGAGATTTAGTTTAACTATTAGGAAGAAATTTTCTACTCAAAGGAAGTGGAACAGGTTGCCCAAAGGCATTTTGTGTGCCGCATCCCTGGAGGCATTCAAGGTCAGGATGGATGGGATCCTGGGCAGCCTGATATGGTGATTGGCAGCCCTGCCCATGACTGGGAGCTTGGAACTAGGTTCACTTTAAAGTCCCCTCCAACCTAAGCCATGCTGTGATCCAATAACGTTATGCCTGCACTGCCTCAGCTCTACCACTGCCCAGAACAGGGGAAGTCCACCCCACCTTGTCTTTGTCTGTTTGTCATTTTTGTTACGGGTCATGAGCAGATGTTTCCAGATTTGGCATTTGCTTCTCTTATGGTCAAACTTCTTTTGTTAGGAACATCCACGAGTTTGGAATCCTCTGGACGTGTTGATTAATGGATCTGACTTGGAAGTACATTCTGCGGTGATGACTGTGCTGTCTTGCCGTAGCTGTCAGCACAGGAGGGCCAGGGATATCTCCAGGGAGAGCTGTGGGGAGAAGGAAATCACCTCCCTGCTGCTCATCTGGGCTGGGCTCCTGAGACACAGGGAGCTGATATAAGTGGGCAGTGCTGCAGAGAGACAGCTGTGCCCAGGAGCAGCTCCTCAGCAGCACACAGCAGGGCTGGGGCCATGACCATCCGGAGATGGGGAGGAGAGAAGGAAGAAAGCTTTAGATGTTGTGTGGCACAATAGCAGGCTGAGAGCTCACTGGAGGTGCATTTCTCACTATCCTTGACAAGGTAAGTCTTTCGCTCCAGGCAATTGCTCTGATTTTTCTGGAGGAGATCACTAACTCTGGGACATCCCATTAGCATATCTGGCTGAAGGTGCTCCATGTTTCTTAACTGTGGAGAAAGAGCCTGCTCCAGCTGAGGGCTTCTGTGCTTCACTTGTCAGAGCACAGCCCTGAGGGCTGCGTGTCCGAGGATGGCTGCAGGCTGTGCAGCCTGGGGGTGCAGCCGGGTGCCCAGGGCTGTGGTGCAGAGCAGGGTCCCTGCTGTGCCCCAGGGGCTGTGCGCCGGGGCAGGGACTCTGCCGCCTGCCAGGCTCAGCACTCAGCCTGCCCGGGGAGCTGCCCAGGGCGCTTGCGGGGAGACGTGTGGGGGGAAGGAGACCCCCGGCAGGGCAGGGGCCTTCTGCTGCCACAGCTGCTGCCTGGGGCAGGGGGGTCACAGCTACGCTGCACCCCAGAATGTTTCCAAGGACACTCTGTATGAGGAGAGGCAAGGCAGGGATTGTCTTCTTTCTAATCTTAGGGATGGGAAAAAGACTGGAGGCAGAAATCTAAAAGGGGCTGTCAACAGCAGGGAGCTTCTACATGCAAGGAAATGCTGTGAGGTTGGTGAAATGAATATGAGGTGTTGTTTGCATGTTGTATGGTGATGAGGCATTGCTGAAGTACATTGAGAAATGCTGACTACTTAGTGATGGGAAGTAGATTCCCCTGCTCTCATCAGGGTCTGACTTCTTTTCACAGTGTTATGGGGGTGCAATCATTCTCCATCTTCTAACTTGACAAGCTCAGAGCAATTAGAAACATGCCCAACCATCTCCACTTACTCTGCACCAAGCAGCTGTGAATCCCTTTGCCTCTTGGGTCTCATAGTCATTCATACTGAGAGCACCAGAAGCACTCAGAATTACATCAATTCAGCAAACACTCCATGGACACACTGAGCGAAAGGAGGGAGAACAGAAAAAATTTCACTCAAATTTATTTTTATGACCCACATATTTCTGGCTTTGAGCTCACAGATGCTTACAAGCACCTCTCTATTAGAAGTTACTTCATCTGACCCATTTTCTAAAGAAAACTTGCCCTCACACAAACACCACATTTCCCTGTATCTATGGGGACAAGACTGTTTCCTTGAGAGAAAAAGTGCAGAAGCCCTCCAGGCAAACTCAGCATCATGGAATGTAGCTCACATCATTGTGATTGAATGAACATTTTCCACACAGACATCTCTGACTTGAACCCTTGTACTCCTTGGACAGGTCCTGGTGCCCAGAAGTACCAGATGCCCAACAGCAGCTCCATCAGCGAGTTCCTCCTCCTGGCGTTGGCAGACACGCGGCAGCTGCAGCTCCTGCACTTCTGGCTCTTGCTGGGCATCTACCTGGCTGCCCTCCTGGGCAACGGCCTCATCAGCACAGCCATAGCCTGCGACCACCGCCTGCACACCCCCATGTACTTCTTCCTCCTCAACCTCGCCCTCCTCGACCTGGGCCTGCATCTCCACCACTCTCCCCAAAGCCATGGCCAATGCCCTCTGGCACACCAGGGACATCTCCTACGCAGGATGTGCTGCACAGCTCTTTTTCTTTGCCTTCTTCATCTCAGCAGAATATTCCCTTCTCACCATCATGTCCTATGACCGCTACGTTGCCATCTGCAAGCCCCTGCACTACGGGACGCTGCTGGGCAGCAGAGCTTGTGCCACCATGGCAGCAGCTGCCTGGGGCTCTGGGCTTCTCCATTCCTTGCTGCACACTGCCAATACATTTTCCCTGCCTCTGTGCCAAGGCAATGCTGTGGATCAGTTTTTCTGTGAAATCGCCCACATCCTCAAGCTCTCCTGCTCAAAATCCTATCTCAGAGAAGTTGGGCTTATTGTGATTACTGCCTTTGTTTTACTAGGGTGTTTTGTTTTCATTCTTTTCTCCTACGTGCAGATTTTCAGGGCCGTGCTGAGGATGCCCTCTGAGCAGGGACGGAACAAAGCCTTCTCCACGTGCCTTCCTCACCTGGCTGTGGTCTCCCTGTTTCTCAGCACTGTCATGTTTGCCCACCTGAAGCCCTTCTCTATTTCCCTCCCATCCCTTGACCTGGTGGTGGCACTTCTGTATTCAGTTGTTCCTCCAACACTGAATCCTATTATCTACAGCATGAGGAACCAGGACATCAAGCATGCCCTCAGCAAAATGTTTCAATATGCACTACTCCAGCTTCAATAAAGTAAGCATTGTCCTCACGTGATTCCCAGTCATTGTTCTTCCTATTTTATATGTGTTTGATCTTTTGTTTTTGTTTGTGTGATACTCTAATCTGCAAAAAAAATGTTGCATTTTTTCCACTTCTTCTTTGCGTCTATTTTCTGTTTTTTCACGCCAAGAGCTCATGCAAAGATGGAACCAGGTTCCCTGAATAGGTGAAAAGACACTAAAAAAGCTTTCCAAATTACTTTTCCTTTGCTCTTCTCTCTTTCTGCCTTGCCTGGATCTGGATCTGGGGGAGGTACAGCCACAAACAGCAGCACAACATGCTCTTTTCATTCCTGCTCTCTTTACACTGCTCTCAAGTCCTTGCATTTGTGCAGACCTGAAGGTCTTGTGTGTCTCACCACAGCCCTGTTGTCTCTACAGCAGCACTCCGGGGCTGCAGTCAGTAGGCGGCAATATGAAGCGCTGTGTCAGAGCTGGTCTCCTTGCTGCAGCTTCCATAACAAGAGGGGCTCTTCAGAGCAGGACCAGAGAACTGGAGGCCTCTTCCAAAGGAATCGTGCAAGGAATATACCTCAGGAGCTGCTGCCTGAGAAGACCTCAAGATCTTTCGGTGTTCTTCACTGAGTGACGGGGACAGTTTCAGAGTCCCAAGGTGATCTGTTATGGACTCAGGGCGGTGCTGTGGTTTAACATGGAAGGTGGCTCAGCACCACACGGTTGTTTGCTCACTGCTGTTGTCTCAACTCTAGGAGCCCCACATTGGGCACCAAAATGACTGTGGTGGTTTAACCCGCTGGGTGGCTCAGCACCACACTGTGCTTTGTGCACTGTCCCCTTTCCCAGTGGGATGGGGAAGACAATTTGGCTGTACAACTCGTGGGCTGCAATAAGGGAGATCTCTGCTAAGAGAGATCAAAGGAGAGGGAAATACTTATGACCTATACTTATATATGTCTCACTGGTGCGTCAGAGGGAAGGGTTCCAGGGCAATATCCGCACAGAAGTGGTGGACCCCCTGCCCTGTCACAGTCGGACAGAGCTGACAGAGGGGGGTTGGAAGAGTATCCCAGCTCAGCATCACAGACACATCCCCTGCCTGCCAACCCCAATAACCCTGGTCCCACTAAGCAACAGGTTTGAGATGCTGGAAATTGAAGGGGACATGAGTGGGGAGTCTGCCTAGCAGGGAGCCTAGGCTGAGGCAGTCACCCCCATGCCTTGAAACTGCCTCTGTCAGGAAAGGCAGGAGGGGAATTGTGGTGGCTGATTCCCTTCTCTGGGGCATGGAGGGCTCCATTTGCAGGTCTGACCCGACCTGTAGGGAGGTGTGCTGCCTCCCTGGGGCCCACATCAGGGACATCGCCAGAAAAGTCCCGGGTCTGGTTTGCTCCTCTGATTACTGCCCATTACTGACAGTTCATGTAGGCAGTGATGAAATTGCTCAGGGAAGCCTGCGAGCTATCAAAAAGGACGTCAGGGGTTTAGGGCGAATGGTTGAAGGAGTGGGTGCACAAGAGTTATTCTCCTCTCTCATTCTTCTGTGGTGGTGAGGGATATGGAGTGGTCCAGGAAATTGCAGGCTTTGAATAAGAGGCTGGAAGGTTGGTGCCGCCACAGGAACTTTGGGTTCTTTGTCCATGAGGCGGTTAGCTTGGCACCTGGCCTGATGACTGCTGATGGGTCTCACCCCTCTCTGAAGGGAAAGCGGATCCTAGCCCAGGAGCTGGCAGGGGTCATTGAGGGAGCTTAAAACTGGTTGTGATGGGGAATGGGAATAAAAAGATTCTCACACTTTACTACTGTGTTTACTCACAATTTACTCTGCATTTTACTCACACTTTACTCTGGGTTTAACTCACACTTTACTCAAGCTTTATTCTTAATTTTCTCCATGTGAACTCACACTGTGCAATGAAGGTACTCAGAGTCTAGTCCGGGTGTACTCACACCTTTTATTTGGGTTTTACTCACACTTATTTCAGGTTACCTACACTTTACTCTGGGTTTACTGACACTTTACTCCTACTTCACTCTGACTTTTCTCCGGGTTTTACTCACACACAACTCTGGGCATATTCACATTCTAGTCCAGTTGTAGTCACACTCTACTCTGGGTTTTACTCACACTTTACTGAAGGTTTACTTAAACATCACACCAGGTTTACTAACACTTTACTTTATGTTTACTCATGCTTTACTCCAGGTTTACTCATGCTTTACTCCAGGTTTACTAATACTTGGTGGAGTGTTTACTCACACTTTACTCAGGATGTACTCACAACACACTCCAAGTTTACTCACATTTTCCTCTGGATCACTCATACTTTACTCTGTCTTTTACTCACCCAGGATATTCATACGGGTCAGAGCAATCCCATGCACAAATGCAAGCAGACTCGAGAAGGACAGTGCCCTCCATCACTCTGATGGCCACCTCTCTGTTGATGCAGCCCAGGGTACAGTTGGCCTCTCAGGCTGCAAGCACTCCTGTTAACGTTTCCATCTCCCAGGACCTCTAAGTCCTTCCCCACAGGACTGCTCACAAGCAGGAGTTCCCGCAGTCTGTATTCATACCTGCGATTGTTCCAACACAAGTGCAAAACCTTGCACTTGATCTTGTTGAACCTCATGGTGTTTCATTGGGCCCACTTTTCAAGCCTGTCCAGGTCCCTCTGGATGGCACTCCTTCATTCTGTTGTTCCAACTGCACCACACAGCTTGGTGACACAAGCAAACTTGCTGAGGGTGCACTCTATCTCATCATCCATGCCACTGATAGGCGTTAAAGAGCTCTGGTCCCAAGGCTGACCCCTGGAGACACCACTTGTGATCGGCCTCCACCTGGTGGAGCCCATTTCCCAGACAGCCATTTGGTAAATGTCATTTGGTAACAGTCCTTTGGCTGTGACCTTCCAACCAATTTCTTATCCAAAGAGCAGTCCACCCTTCAAATCCACCTCACACATCTCTCCACAGAGATAAGGATGTGATGTGGGACCATGCCAAAGGCCTTTCAGAAATCCGGGTGGATTTTTGTACCTGTCTGTGTAACTGATGTATTGTCAAAGCGTCCACATCATCATTCTGACCATAAAGAACCACGAAATGTTATGAAGCTTTGGGAAAATACTGATTTCCCATTTACATCCTGAAAATACTGAGCTAAACAAAGCACCGTAAATCCACAGACAATGTATGTGTTACAGTAAAATTCATCTTGTTATTGCACAAACAAGGAAATAATTGTTTATTGGATTGTTTCTTTGCTTACAGCTGGCACCTGGTGGATAAGTGTGTTTCTGTAACATAGCAACCTTCATTTCGGTATCCAGAGAGCTCCTATTGGAATGGTCTGGAGTTCAGCAATGACCAAAGCATTCAGAAGCGAATCAATGCCCGAGCTGCAGTGACACAACAGACTGGGTGTGACAGCAAGAACAGGAATTACTGACTGGTAAAGAGGGATAATTTAGGAAGTTACTAATAAATATTAGGAAAGGAGGTCAGGACGTGAGAGAACAGAGATGAAATACAAACATAGGAAATCACTTAAATTACAGTAAATAGGTGAGGAATAAGAGGGATGTGAAATCCCAACTAACTGTGAGCTGATTTCTGTGTTGGAAATCTATTAAAATATACAAAATATTAGTCAAATGTGTTGTGGGTTAGGTATAGTTCAAACTAACATACTAAGGTGAAAGAGACCTTGAGTTCAATAGCTGTTCCCAAGTGTGATGCGCATCCATTAACACACACAATTTGTTGTCAGTGGGTTTTACACAAGGAAGGGATAAAGTGCTTTTTGCCTCAACCCAGGAATTGGTTAACTGTGTTTTCTCCCCCATCCTGTTGAGGAGGGGCAGTGACAGAGCAGCATAAGGGGCACCTGGGAGCCGGGCAAGGTGAGCACAGTGCTGCTGCTTGCTGAGTTCCAGGGTGCTTCTGGGGTCCCAGCCCTGCAGCACGGTGTTTCTGTCTGCCTTCCCCTCTGCAGGACAGCCCAACCCCATAAACCCATAGGCAGTCCCTGGCAGCTCTGTGCAGGCACTGTGTGGGGCAGCATACGTGCAGTGGTATGGAGGTGTGCCCCCAGCACAGCCCCTGACACCACATGTCCTCCTTCACACAACACCTACTTCCTCCCCTTTATTTCATCTTCCTCTTCATCACAGTGCCACCTGGCTCACCTTTTAGCTCTTTCCCCCCACTTTGGCAAATTTCCATTGCGTGTTTTGCCACAGTGAGCAACTTTCTATCTTGGTGCACTCTAACTCCAAACAGTTTATACCAAGCCCAAGAACAAGTCCTTGCACCTGGTGGAGGCAAAGTGAGAAGCAGTCCGTTGTGATTGCAGTGCTTCTGTGAAAAAGGATCACTGATAAAGACAGGGCTGTTCACACACCAAGAGAAGCTAAACTGGGAAGTTATAGGATGAGCACACACTGAGTCCTTTTGCTAACGCAATATATTGGCTATCAGTGTATGGGATAATATATTAATAGCTTTTGCTAATCCAGCCCATATCAGCTCCACATTGCCTGCTGCCATCTCATTTGCCCGCAGAGACAGAGATGGAACACAGTGGCTGTGGGAGAGTCAGCACTGACCCAGAGTTCATATGGGCTCCAGAAGAAAGAGAGCAGGGTGATGCCTCAGTAGAAGTGGAAGGAATCCAAACACATGTATAGGAACGTGATAACCAATAATGATAATTACACACACAAACATATATGAACAGCAAATAAAAATGTATTTGTTAATGAAAACAAATACTATAAACAGAAAGGAACATAAAATAAGCTCATGATGGAGAAGTCTGTGAATCATTTGCAGAGACAGATGAGAAGTTTATCCCTGCTGAAATGAGCCCATGCTATCATTTTCCCCACTGCATCCTTGAGCTCCTGGTTCCTCATGCTGTAGATGAGGGGGTTCAGTGTTGAAGGCTCCACCGAGTACAGAACTGCCATCGTCAGATCCAGGGTTTGGAAGGAAAGAGAGGGGGGCCTCAGATTGGCAACGGAAGCAGTAATGAGAAACAGGGAGACCACGGCTAGGTGAGGGAGGCACGTGGAGAAGGCTTTGTGGCGTCCCTGCTCAGAGGGCATCCTCAGCACGGCCCTGAAGATCTGCACATAGGAAAAGAGAATGAAAGCAAAACACCCAGATGATAAAGAAGCACTAACCCCAAGAAGCCAAATTTCTCTGAGGAACGAATCTGAGCAGGAGAGCTTGAGGATCTGGGGGATTTCACAGAAGAACTGATCCACAGCATTGCCTTGGCACAGAGGCAGTGAGAATGTACTGGCAGTGTGCAGCAGGGAATTAAGGACCCCGGTGCCCCAGGCAGCTGCTGCCATGATGGCACAAGCTCTGCTGCCCACGAGGGCCCCGTAGTGCAGGGGCTTGCAGATGGCAACGTAGCGGTCATAGGACATCACAGTAAGAAGGGAATACTCTGCTGAGATGAAGAAGAGAAAGAAAAAGACCTGTGCAGCACATCCTGCGTAGGAGATGTGCCTGGTGTGCCAGAGGGCATTGGCCATGGCTTTGGGGAGAGTGGTGGAGATGCAGCCCAGGTCGAGGAGGGCGAGGTTGAGGAGGAAGAAGTACATGGGGGTGTGCAGGCGGTGGTCGCAGGCTACGGCTGTGCTGATGAGGCCGTTGCCCAGGAGGGCAGCCAGGTAGATGCCCAGCAAGAGCCAGAAGTGCAGGAGCTGCAGCTGCCGCGTGTCTGCCAACGCCAGGAGGAGGAACTCGCTGATGGAGCTGCTGTTGGGCATCTGCACTTCCTGGGCATGGAGTCCTGTTCAGAGTGCAGAAGATAATGACAAGTCAAGACCATTCTCAGAGAAACGCGTCCCGTCATGCTATAAAAATTTTTCCTTCACTTTGGAAACGTTCATTTAACTCCACATCTTCAGTTTATTTTCATGAGCTTCACCTTCCCTTAAGAGTTGAAGCTTTAAGAGCTCTTACCTTCCTTTCATTTCCTAATCATATCCCAGCCTTCTGGATATATTCCTCTTAGGAGCTGTTTCATGTCTCGTATCTTTACCCAGTCTGCACTCAGAGCCCTCACCCCTATCTCTGTGTACTTAGATTTGTCTTTCAGAAATCTGCCTGTTTTTAGGATAAGTGCATTATAAATGTCTGCAGCGAATGCCGATAATTTCCACTGCTTCTACCCTTCGAGAAATGGGAGGATGAAAACACATTCTGTGTGACTGTTCACAATCAAATAAATGAGAAAAGAACAACTCAGGAGTCTCAGAGCTGTGATCAAACTTGACAGCCCCTTTCAGATTTCTGCCTCCAACTCTTTCCCCTTCCCTAAAAACAGCAAAAGGGAAATCCCTACTTTCCTCTTGCAAAGTGCATTTAGACACATTGTGGGGTGCAGTGTAGCTGTGAGCCCCCTGCCCCAGGCAGCAGCTGTGGCAGCAGAAGGCCCCTGCCCTGCCGTGCTGGGGGGCTCCTTCCCCCCACACGTCTCCCCGCAGTGCCCTGGGCAGCTCCCCGGGCAGGCTGAGTGCTGAGCCTGGCAGGCGGCAGAGTCCCTGCCCCGGCACACAGCCCCTGGGGCACAGCAGGGACCCTGCTCTGCACCACAGCCCTGGGCACCCGACTGCACCCCCGGCTGCACAGCCTGCAGCTGTCCTGGGACACACAGCCCTTAGGGCTGTGCTCTGACACTGCAGCACCAAAGCACTTAGTTGGAGCAGGTCTTTTTCCCTCATAAAAAAACACAGATTGTCTGCATCCTGATCTGCTCTGGGTTGTCTCAAATTTAGTGATCCCTCCAGGGAAAGAGGCTGCATTGCCCACAGCCAAAGACTTACCTTGTCCAAAGCTGTGAGCAATAATTCTCCAGTGAGCTCACAGCCTGCTCACGCTCATTTCCCTTCTATGCTCATGTCACCTGCAGATCATACCCCCAGCCCTGCTGTGCTGTGAAGAAGAGCCCACTTGTAGGAGCTCCCTCTGTCCCAGGAGTCCAGCCCAGATCAGCAGCAGAGGATGTCACTTTTATCCTCCCCACTCATCTCCCCTGAGATGTCCCTGGGTTTCTATGACAAAGAGCTCCTGAAAAACAACAGCATCATAACTGTACTTTGAAATCTGCTTCATTAACCACCAAATGTCCAGTGGATAGTGAAAAATTACAGTCATACAGTTATGCTTACCAGAGAATGTTTGCTGTAACTGAAAGAGCACACAGACAAGGACATGGAGGGGTGGGCTTCCCCTTTGCAGGGCAGTGATCCAGCTGAGGCAGTGCAGGCATCTCATGCCCAGATGGAAACCCTGAGGCTGAAATGGGATTCAGCTCCCCACGGACCCACAGGAGCTGTGATTCCTCTGGTTCAGTTCAGGTGTGCACTGTGAGTTGCCTGCATGTGAGCTCTTGCTCTGAGTCCTTGGTCCTTCAGCAGGGAGTCAGTTGCTCACACACAGACCCTGGGTGATGACCAAGGTGCCATCGGTGCACCTGGATGTGTGCTGGTGCTTGTAAAGTGTGTGGGAAATCCCTGAGATAGACACCTCCTTCCTCAGCATCAGGTGAGGGCCAGAGAGGGGATAGAGGTATTCTTGGCCATCCTAAATGACAACAGTGCCCTGCATTTGGGCTGCTCAAGTGTGCATTTTCCACTTGTCTCCATAGAGTATGCAGAGTTATGCAGGTGACTAAGTGGATGAGCTCATGAAAGCAGTGCCAAATCTTTTCTTCAACAGCTGCATATTCTGGACCTCAAGGCACTACAAAGCTAACACACGTTTATTCAACTGATGAAACCTCAGTTTTAGTGGGATCTTACATGAATGGCATCAGAAGCAGCCGAGTGTCATGCCAGTTCCCTGGGCTGTCCAGCACACTCACATGCAGCTGTAAATGCAGCACAGGGCCTTCAGGAAAGCCATGCCCTAGGAGTGTCCGTGCTGCTTGGACAAGCCTGAGCCCCACAATGGATCTAATGTCTATTTACCATCTTCTGAATACAAATATCATAAATGAGCTATCCAGCCAGGCTAAATCCAATGGTGCTTCCCCATTAGGGTGGTTTCTTATTTGTTTTTACACTAATGAGAAAACCAAAACATGCTGAACTAGAAATTTTTGTATGGTAGCAGGCCTGAGCACTTGTTTGGAGCACAGGGACATGGTTAAATGGCTACCAGAACTGGACTGAAGCACAAAAGGGATACAGAGTCTCTATGATGAATGGGCGAGGAGACAAGGAAGGGCAACTGCCCTCTGTGAGGGTGCACTGAGCTCTGCCTGGGGATGGCAGAGCAGCCAGGTCAGAGAGAAAGGAAATGGCCAACTGAGGAGCCCAACCGTGTCTGTTCCTGGCTTCCTTATCAGGAAGAGCAAGTGGAAGGTGCCCTCTACAGACAGATGGGAGCCTCATGGTGTCAGGCTCTTGACCGCATTTTGGGCCTTTTTCACTCTAGTGTCTGCTGCAGGGACAGCACAGAAGGACATATGCTATCCTGGAGATCCCTGGAGAGCACTGATGGCAGCTTCCTGACCAAGCCATAGAGGAACCAAAGAGGAGTGGTGTTCTGCTGGATCTCATACTCACCAGGAAAGAAGGGGCTGTGGGGAAAGTGAAGAATCAAAGAGAACCTGGACTGCGGTGGCCATGGGATGGTGGAGCTGAGGAGCCTGAATGGGGGGGCAAAAGACAAGCTCGCACCTTAGGCCTTCAGCAGAGCACACCTTGGCTTGTTCAAGTGTCTGTGGGGTACAGTCCAGCAGGGTAAGGCTCTCAGGTGAACAGGGTCAAATATATGTGGTAACTATCTCAGGATCACTGCTTCTAAGCAGAGTAAGTCCATTCCAAGAAGTGGAAGCCAAGTAAAAATATCAGAAGTCCTGCAGGAATGGTAATGGATTGGCCTGGTCAAACCCAAACACAGAAAGGAAGCAGACAGGGAGTGGAGGCAAGAAGAGATCACCTGGCAGCAAAGCAGGGACTTTGTCCAACATATCTGCTGAGATGAATTTAGGAATGTTGGAGTCAAACTGCAATTCAATGTGCCCAGGCATATGAAAGACAAGAAGGGCTTGTAGAAAGATGTAGGCTACAAAAGGAAGGCTGGGGAGAGTGTGGGCCCAGCGTAGAATGGGGCAGGGAACCTGGTGAGACAGGACATGGAAAAGTCTCTGATACTCCTTTCCTTCCTGACCTCACTGTTTATTAGTTGGACTGGGCTTCTTGGAATCCTAGGTGCCAGAGACAGGAGGGAAACGTTGGTGCAAGGCTGATGTGCCCTTGGTGATAGAGGAGTAGATCAGGGAATGCCTAAACAAACAAGATCCTGAGTTGGAAGAGTGACAGGAATCACAGAATCCTTGAGCAGATTGGGTTGGAAGGACCATAAATACCAGTTCCATCCAGTTCCAACTACCTTGCTGTGGGCAGAGCTGTCAGCCGGTACATCTGGATGCCTGGGGCCCTTGACATCATCAACATCTGCAGGGATGGGGCAGCCACAACTTCTCTGGGCTACCTGTTCCACACCTGTAACGTGCCTCACATCAAGATCTCAGAAATGTAAGGAATGCCTTCCAAACATCAGATGTAATGTCCGTGGCTGTACCTCCCCCACATCCAGATGAGGCAGGAAGGGAGAAGAACAAAGGAAAAGTACTATTTGAAAGCTTTTTAAGTATCTTTTAACTGATTCAGGGAGCCTGGCTCCATGTTTACACGAGCTCTTGGTGTGAGAAAATAGAAAGTGGAAGGGAAAGAAGAAGTGGAATGGACTGCAACATTTGTACAGATTACAGTATCACACTTACACACACACAAAATCAAACATACATAAAGAATACAGAACAATCACTGGGAATCATGTGAGGCAGATGCGCACTTTATTGAAGCTGGAATAGTGCACATTTTGCAACACTTTGCTGAGGGCATGCTTGATCTCCTTGTTCCTCATGCTGTAGATTATAGGGTTCAGCGTTGGAGGGAGAACAGAATACAGAAATGACACCATCAGATCCAGGAATGGGGAGGAGTTTGAGAAGGGCTTCATTTGGGCAAAAGAGCCAGTGCTGAGAAACAGGGAGACCACGGCCAGGTGAGGGAGGCACGTGGAGAAGGCTTTGTGCCGTCCCTGCTCAGAGGGCATCCTCAGCACGGCCCTGAAGATGTGTACGTAGGACACAACAATGAAGACAAAAAACACTAAGGCTAAACAGACACTAAAAAGGAGAAACCCAACTTCCCTGAGGTAGGATTTGAAGGATTTTGAGCAGGAGAGCTTGAGGATGTGGGGGATTTCACAGAAGAACTGATCCACAGCATTGCCTTGGCACAGAGGCAGTGAGAATGTACTGGCAGTGTGCAGCAGGGAATTAAAGAATCCAATGCCCCAGGCAGCTGCTGCCATGGTGGCACAAGCTCTGCTGCCCAGCAGGGTCCCGTAGTGCAGGGGCTTGCAGATGGCAACGTAGCGGTCATAGGAGATCATGGTGAGAAGGGAATATTCTGCTGAGAAGAAGAAGACAAAGAAAAAGACCTGTGCAACACATCCTGCATAGGAGATGGCCCTGGTGCCCCAGAGGGCATTGGCCATGGCCTTGGGGAGAGTGGTGGAGATGCAGCCCAGGTCGAGGAGGGCGAGGTTGAGGAGGAAGAAGTACATGGGGGTGTGCAGGCGGTGGTCGCAGGCTACGGCTGTGCTGATGAGGCCGTTGCCCAGGAGGGCAGCCAGGTAGATGCCCAGCAAGAGCCAGAAGTGCAGGAGCTGCAGCTGCCGCGTGTCTGCCAATGCCAGGAGGAGGAATTCGCTGATGGAGCTGCTGTTGGGCATCTGCAGTTTCTGGGCATGGAGTCCTGTTCAGAGCGCAGAAGATAATGACAAGGCAGTTCTCACAGTCACACCTCCTGCTATACTATAAAAACTTTTCTTTCTTTTAGGACCATGTTCATTTGCTCCATTACCTGAAACTGATTTCATGAAGCTCAGCATTCCATAAGCAGAAGCGGCTTATAAAGCTTTTTCTTTCCTCTATTTTTCTTTTTTTATCCCCACTTCCTGGATATTTTAATCTGTTTCCAAGTCACATATCCTTACGCCAAGTGCACTTAGAGCCCAGCATCCCAACCTCTGTGCCCTTCAATTTCTTTTAGAGAAAGCTGCCTATTTGAAGGATAAGTGCATTATTCATGTCTGCAGAAAACGACAATAATTTCAGCTGGTTCCGTCCTTTGAGAAAGGAGACGCTGAAGGCACATTCTGTGTGACTGTATACAAAAGTAATGATTGATTAAAAATTCAGGAGTCTCAGGGATGTGTTCAAAGTTTACAGGTGCTTTTAGATTTCAGCCTCCAATCCTTTTCCCTTCCCTAAGGATATAAAAGAAAAATCCCTGCCTTGTCTCTCCTCTCGCAAAGTGCTCTTGGAAACACTCTGGAGAGCTGTGTAGCTGTGATCCCCCTGCCCCAGGCAGCAGCTGTGGCAGCAGAAGGCCCCTGCCCTGCCCTGCCCTGCCAGGGGGCTCCTTCCCCCCACATGTCTCCCCGCAGCGCCCTGGGCTGCTCCCCGGGCAGGCTGAGTGCTGAGCCTGGCAGGCGGCAGAGTCCCTGCCCCGGCACACAGCCCCTGGGGCACAGCAGGGACCCTGCTCTGCACCACAGGAATGGGTACCTGCATCTGGACTGGGTCTTTTTCCCTGAAAAAGAAACACAGAATGTTTGCAGCCTGATCTGCAATGTGATGTCCCAAAGTCAGTGATACCTCCAGGAAAATGAGCTGCATTACCTGCAGCAAGAAACTTACCTTCTTAAAAGAGGAGAGCAATGCTCTTCCAGTGAGCTCACAGCCTGCTCACACTGTACACATCCTGTAATCTCTCCGTCCTTTTTGTTATATCCTCATGTCACCTGCACATCATGTCCCTTGCCCTTTTGTGCTGTACAGAGGAGCTGCTCCTGGGCACAGCTCTATAGCGCTGCCTACTTGTAGGAGCTCCCTGTGTCCCAGGAGCCCAGCCCAGATCAGCAGCAGAGGATGTCATTTTCATCCTTCCCACTCATCTCCCCTGAGATGTCCCTGGGTCTCCATGGCCAACAGCTCCTGAAAGACAACAGCATGGTGACTGTACTTTGAAATCTGCTGCATTAACCACCAAGTGTCCAGTGGACAGTGAAAAATTACAGACATAGAGTTATTCCTACCAGAGAATGTTTGCTGTAACCAAAAGGGCACACAGTGAAGGACAGGGAGGGGTGGACTTCCCCTGGGCAGGGCAGTGATCCAGCTGAGGCAGTGCAGGCATCTCATCCCTAGGTGGAAACCCTGGGGCTGAAACGGGATTCAGCTCCCCACGGACCCACAGGAGCTGGGATTCCTCTGGTTCAGTTCTGGTGTGCACAAGGAGTTGCCTGCATGTGAGCTCCTGCTCTGAGTCCTTGGTCCTTCGGTGGGGAGTCAGTTGCTCACACACAGACCCTGGGAGATGACCAAGGTGCCTCAGGCAGCTTCAGCAGATGAAACCTCTGTTTTCTATTGGCTCACATGTAAATGGCGTCAGAAGCAGCCAAGTATCATGCCAGTTCCCTGGGCTGGCCAGCACACTCATGTGCAGCAACAAATGCAACACTTGGCCTTCAGGAAAGCCATGGCCAGTTGCAGGCCTGAGCTCTTGTTTGGACCACAGGGACATGGTTTAATGACTTCCACAACTGGACGGCCGCACAAGGGGAATACAGAGTCTTTACAGAGGATGTGATTTTTTTTCGACCCCACTCACGTCTCCTGAGAATTTCCTGGGTCTCCATGGCCAACAGCTCCTGGAAGACAACAGCATCATGATTGCATTTTGTCTTGGATCTGCAAATGATGTCTAGATTGTTGGAATAGCATGACCCTCTTGCCATGGCTTGCTGCATGCACCACTCCCACTTGGCATCACGTTGTAATGCACAGCTGTTGTAGGCTGTGAGGATGTCCAGTATGAACAGGTAGTTAACCAGAATGCAACATTCAAGTTCAGAAGTTTCATATCCAAGTCAGAGGCACCATTGCCTCACTGGAAGAGTTTTGGCTCTGGAGATGTCATGTTTGATGCTAACTCACATGCACAGGAGGAATTAATGACTCCAAGCATCTCAGCAACAATATGCAGGAAGTGTTCTGAATAGCTATAACCAGAGAGGATGCTGTCTTCTGAACACCAGAACCATGGTGTGGATGCAAGATCGAGCCAGGTTAAACCCAATGATGCTTCTGATTTGGGATGCTTCCTGGAGCGTCTTTACCTAATGTATTCATCCAAAGGAATAAACAAGACGGAGCAGATTACCTTGAGTGTGACCACGTGGCATGTGCAGGACAGCCAGGGGATCAGGCCCAGCCAACATGGATTCATGAATAACGGGTCCTGCTTGACCTCCCTGCTCCTACTATGACCAGGTGACCTGCCTGGTGCACAAGGGAAAAGCTGTGGATGTGATCTACCTAGACTTTGTCAAAGCCTTTGATTCTGTCTCCCACAGCACTCTCCTGGAGAAGCTGGCAGCCCATGGCTTGGACAGGTGTTCTCTTTGCTGGGTAAAGAACTGGCTGGATGGCCAGGCCCAGGGGGGTGGTGGTGAATGGAGTTAGATCCTGCTGGTTGCCAGTCACGAGTGGTGTTCCTCAGGGGTCAGTACTGGGACCTGCCCTGTTTAATATCCTTATTGACCAATGGCTGATGACAGCAGGATGAGCTTTAGCAAGACAAAGTGCTGAGTCCTACACTTTGGTCATGATAAGTCCACGCATTGTTAATGGCTTGGGGCAGTGTGGCTGGCCAGCTGCAAGGAGGAAAAGGAGCTGGGTGTGTTAGCGAAGCACAATTGGTTCCGGATGAAACATGCAAAATTTCATCCAAGCCCAAGAAATCATTTCTTTATTGTAGGCTGCTGATTAGCAGAAGTGGCTGCCCAGAGAGTTACCTTCTCTGTAGGTATTCAAAAGAGTTGTAGTGCCACTCTTGGAAATGCAATTCTGCAGCCCTGTGCACAGGTGGAGGCCTGTGATGAATGGTGTTCCCAGAGGTTCATCTTGGGACTGGTGATCTTCATCATCTTTATGAGTGAAATAGACAGTGGGATGGAGTGTACCCTCAACAAGTCTGATGATGACACCAAGCTGAGGGGTGCAACTGATACAACAGAAGGAACAGATGTCATCCAGAGGGACCCGAAGAAACTTGAAAAGTGGGCGAATGTGAACCTGATGAGATTCAACAAGCCCAAATGCAAGGTGTTGAACATGGGTTGGGGCAATCCCAGATATGTGCACAGGCTGGGAAAAGAACTCACTGAGAGCATCTCTGCGGAGCAGGATTTGGAGGCCCTGATGGACAAAAGGCTGGACATAAGAAAGCAGTGTGCACTTGCAGCCCCAAAGACGAACAGAATCCTGTGCTGCAACCAAGGGGGCTGGCCAGCACGGTGAGGGAGTTGTTTGTCCCACCCTGCTCCGACCCCATCACACCCCATATGGATTACTGCATCGAGGCCTGGGGCTCCCAATACAAGAAGGATGTGGAGCTGTTGGAGTCCATCTAAGAGGAGATCCACCAAGATGATCAGAAGGATGGAGAGCTTCTCCTATGAAGACAGGCTGAGGCAGCTGTGCTTGTTCAGCTTGGAGAAAAGAGGGCTCTGGGGAGACCTCACTGCGGCCTTCCAGTATTTAAAAAGAGCTCATAGGCAGGAAGGAAATCAACTTTCTGCACAGTATGAATATGGTAGGACAAAGGGGAACAGTTTCTACTAAAAGAGGAATCATTTAGATTATATATTAGGAGGAAATTCTTTGCTCAGAGAGTGGTAAAGCACTGGAACAAGTTGCCCAGAGATGCTGGACAACAAGGAGGTGCTCAAGGCCAGGCTGGATTTGGCCCTGGACAACCTGATCTAATGGGTGGCAACCTGACCATGGCAGGGCAGTTAGAAGGGATATGTTAGGTTCCTTCCAACCTACCACATTCTATGACTTAATGATTCTGTGATAAGTGCCACCAAGAATGGAGCTCTAGGTCCAGCAGTTGGTCACTTACAGATCAGCCTGGGACTCTCAGTCTGTGTCCTCCAATGTGTGGAGAACCCCCGGAAACAAAACAGGAGGGAGCAAGTCCTTGGCTGCATGGCTGACACCAGCTTTGGAAGCAACCTCCAGGATTCTGTCCCTGCCCTGAGCAGCTGTGGGGGATGGAGAGGTCGGTTTGACCGCTTTGAATGCTGACTTGATGATAATGAGGCTCTGGGAAAAAGAAAGGAGGGCTGAATAACGGGATGTTTTGCATCTAAGCAAAAGATAAGTTTGCTGCTGTTATGAAGATTTGTTATGAAACTTGCTTGAATTCTAGCCCATGGATTCTTAGTGGAAATGTACTGAATACGTGTTAGACTATAAAAAGCTTGCTTGGGAGAATAAAGGAGAATCTTTCGCACGAGAAACCTGTGTTGTGTGCTAGCCTGCGACAAGCAGCCCCTTGTGTTATGGTGGTGGTAGCAGGGAGACAAACTCTGGCACATGGGTGCACATTGCCTGTTCCTGCCTGCTACCGCACTGCCACTTGGATGCCTCTGGATGCCACTGTAGAGACACAGGACTGTTGTCAATTCATATGAGACCCGAGGCTACCAGGAGTGTAGAGGTACAATGGAAAGCTTGGAAGTGGAAAGAGAGCAGCACTCAAAAGACCACATTTTGCCCCTGCCCATTGCCATGGCCCCAGGAAAGCAGCAGCCCTGACCTGAAGGCAGCGAGGAGCAGAAGCCCACTGAGTAGTGAGGTGCAGCCTGCAAGGAAACTTGGGCTGCTGCTCCATTTGGCAGCTGGGCTCTTGGCCCCTGAATCCCTCCTGCATAAGGGGGTCTCTCTTCCAGCTCTAGACGAGAAGGGAAGAAAAGTGAGCTGAGAGAAATGAATTTCTGCTGTCTTTTTCATTGTGCTTATGCACATGGGAAGCCCAGATCTGTAGGTACAGGAGATGACTTCGTCAAAATACAATAATTAATGAGAAGGTTTACAATAACTCTATTTAAAACAAAATGCAAGTTTTAGGGAATAGCAAACACAACATTTAACAAAATACTGTTTTAATATTTTCTGATATTGCTGGGGATTTCCCATAGTTTCCTCAGGGCATCCCTGAGCTCCTGGTTCCTCATGCTGTAGATGAGAGGATTCACTGTGGGAGGTACCACCGAGTACAGAACTGCCACCACCAGGTCCAGGGAAGGGGAGGAGATGGAGGGGGGCTTCAGGTAGGCAAACATGAGAGTGCTGACAAAGAGGGAGACCACGAATATGTGAGGGAGGCATGTGGAGAAGGCTTTGTGCCGTCCCTGCTCAGAGGGCATTCTCAGCACCGCCCTGAAGATCTGCACATAGGACACAACAATGAAAACAAAACACCCAAAAATTAAAGAAAGGCTAAAATCAATAATACCAGCTTCGCTGAGGTAGTCTGATTCTGAGCAGGAGAGCTTGAGGACCTGGGCCATTTCACAGAAGAACTGATCCACAGCATTGCCTTGGCAGAGTGGGATAGAAAATGTATTGGCAGTGTGCAGCAGGGAATGGAGAAACCCCAGTGGCCCAGGCAGCTGCTGCCATGGTGGCACAAGCTCTGATGTCCATCAAGGTCCCGTAGTGCAGGGGCTTGCAGATGGCAATGTAGCGGTCATAAGACATGATGGTGAGAAGGAGGTCTCTGCAGAAAAAAAGAATAATAAAAAGAAGACCTGTGCAGCACATCCTGCATAGGAGATGGCCCTGGTGTCCCAGAGGGCATTGGCCATGGCTTTGGGGAGAGTGGTGGAGATGCAGCCCAGGTCGAGGAGGGCAAGGTTGAAGAGGAAGAAGTACATGGGGGTGTGCAGGCGGGTGGTCGCAGGCTACGGCTGTGCTGATGAGGCCGTTGCCCAGGAGGGCAGCCAGGTAGATGCCCAGCAAGAGCCAGAAGTGCAGGAGCTGCAGCTGCCGCGTAGTCTGCCAACGCCAGGAGGAGGAACTCGCTGATGGAGCTGCTGTTGGGCATCTGCGGTTCCTGGGCATGGAGTCCTGTTCAGGGTTGCACAACATAATGACAAGGCAGTTCTCACAGTCACACCTCCTGCTATGCCGTAAAACCTTTTCTTTCTTTAAGGACAGTGTTCATTAGCTCCATTCCTTGAATTTAATTTCATGAAGCTCAGCAATCCGTAAGTAGAAGAAGCTTATGGAGCTTTTGCCTTCCTCTCATTTTCTAATCTTATCCCATATTCCTGGATATTTTATGTTTCCACGTCTCTCATGTTTACCCCAACTGCTCTTAGAGCCCACAAACCCAACCTCTGTGCACATGAATTTCTTCTGGAGAAAGCTGTCTGTTCACAGGTTAAGTGCATTATTCCTATCTGCAGAAATTGACAATCATTTCAACTGCTTCTATCTTTCGAGCAAGGAGTGGCTGAAAGCACATTCTCTGTGACTGTATACACAACAAGTGACTGACTGAAGTAAAATTCAGGAGTCTCAGAGGTGTGTTCAAAGTTGACAGCCTCTATTCAGATTTCAGCCTCCCATCCTTTTTCCTTCCCTAAGAATAGCAAAAGGAAAATCCCTGCCTTGTATCTCCTCGTGCAAAGTGCTCTTGGAAACATTCTGGTGTGCAGTGTAGCTGTGATCCCCCTGCCCCAGGCAGCAGCTGTGGCAGCAGAAGGCCCCTGCCCTGCCGGGGGCCTCCTTCCCCCCACATGTCTCCCCGCAGCGCCCTGGGCAGCTCCCCGGGCAGGCTGAGTGCTGAGCCTGGCAGGCGTCAGAGTCCCTGCCCGGCACAAAAGCAGCCCCTGGGGCACAGCAGGGACCCTGCTCTGCACCCAGCCCTGGGCACCCGGCTGCACCCCCGGCTGCACAGCCTGCAGCCGTCCTGGGACACACACAGCTCCTCAGGGCTGTGCTCTGATGCACTGCAGCACGGAAACACTCAGCTGGAGCAGGTCCTCTCCCCACAGCTAGGTGTGTCTTCAGCCTGATGTGCTATGGTTGTCTCAAATTCAGTGATACCCTCCAAGGAAAAGCAGCTGCATGGGCCCGATAGCGAGAGACTTACCTGTCAAGAGCTGTGAGCAATCCCCCTCTCAATGAGCTGCCCTGCCTGCTCCATCCCCATACAGGTCCTGTAAAATCCCTCTCCTTCTTATCCTCTTCTCTCCTCCTCATGACACCTGCAGTTCATGTCCCTCAGCCCTGCTGTGCTGTGCAGAAGACTGCTCCTGGGCACAGCTGTCTCCTCTGCTGCACTGCCTCCATTGTAGGAGCTCCCTGTATCCAGAAGTCTGGCCCAGATCAGCAGCAGAGGATGTCATTTTTATCCTTCCCACTCATCTCCCCTGAGATGGCCCTGAGTCTCCACAGCCAACAGTTCCTGAAAGACAACAGCATTGTGGCTGTACGGAAATCTGCTGCATTAACCACCAAAGGACAGTGACCCATTCCAGACACATGGTAGTTGTACCAGAGAATGTTTTGCTTGTAACAAGAAGGCACACAGAGAAGCACATGGAGGGGTGCCTTCCCCTGTGCAGGGCAGTGATCCAGCTGAGGCAGTGCAGGCATCTCATCCTTGAATGGAAACCCTGGGGCTGAAATGGCATTCAGCTTTCCACAGGCCCACAGAAGCTGGGATTCCCTCGGTTCAGTTTCAGGTGTGCACAAGGAGTTGCCTGCATGTGAGCGCCCTGCTCTGAGTCCTTGGTCCTTCAGCGGGGATTCAGTTGCTCACACACAGACCCTGGGTGATGACCAAGGTGCCTGGGGTATCTTCAACTGATGAAGGCTCAGTTTTCTTGCAAATGGCATCAGATCTGCTGCTGTCATGGCAGTATCCCTGCACTGTTTGAGCACACGTCACATGCATCTGCAAATGCAGCACAGGGCCTTCAGGAAAGCCATGCC